>NC_061513.1:356425466-356504484 GCF_022539505.1 Lolium rigidum | reverse complement strand
TATCTTGGGCTCCCGAATCTTCTTATTCTTCGGGTAGTGGGCCTTCAGTAAACCCCGGGTACTATCTTCGGCAGGCCCATTTGGGATGCCTATGTTAGTCATGGTATGTCCATAATAATGCAAGATCAAGAAAATGGGAGGGGGGAAGAGAGAGCTATAGATCGAGAGATGAAACGTAAGGGGAAGCGAAGAGAGAGAATAATGATAATCAGAATATATTCGTAGATCGTCATGACAAAACTAGTTCATCCATCCTGGGGCATATAAAATGCACTAGCACACTTAAAGTGTACAGGTGCACTAAAGGCACATAAAACACGTCTAACAGCCATGAAGAAAATTAAATAATATACACTAGAATTTTTCAAACAAATACACATCTAGAATGGTATTGAAGTTAAGGTTCAAATTTGATTCAGAACTTCATAAACAAAAAAGGAGAGCAAGGTTCTGAATATTACCAAACTCACATATAATCTAAAGATTATCCTACTTGTATTCAGAAGCCATTTTTTTTCTCATCTCATGAGTTGCAATTAAATTTTGAAACTACAAGTTTGTGACATGATGCATACATATGGGGTGTCGAATGAATGTTGATATTTTTTGAATTGTTTTCAAAACCATTTGGTGTTGAAATGGAGAGCTGGGCACTACCCACTACCACTACACCTGATATGGGCTAAAAAAATGTATTATTTCTGAAATTTAATACAAAAAAGTATTATGTTAAAAAAATAGCCCTGATATGACCCGTCCATCTCGTGGTATCTTCATTTTTCCCTCAGACCCATATCGTGGTATCTCGCGTCGCGTACCCGCAGACCGCAGCCCAGCAACCAACCCCGCAGGTCTACACATCTCGGACGTTCTTCTCCTCCACAGCAGCTCCGCTCGCGAACGCGGCGGCGGTCACCTCCCGACCAAGAGACGATAAATCGGGGAGACGAGAAGAGAAAATACCGCAAGCTAAATCACCTCACGAAACTCAGGTCAGCAGCTCCCCCGTCCCCTTCCGCGATCTGCACCAGCTAGAAGAACTCGGATCCTTGTCTTGTCGGATCTGGCTTTGCTCCGCAAAGTAGATCATCCCTCGCTTAATCGGAGCGATTGTTTCGCCGACCCGGTCTCTAGTTTTAGTGTAGCCGTTTGACGCTCTAATCGTGACTGGGGAACCGAATAGTTTCTGGAAGTTTGGTTTTTCCAAGGAAACGAATCAAAGAAATCGGCTTTGTTTCCATTTGTGCTGCTGATACTCTCTGCATGATGAAATGCCAAAGCAGCGCTAGCGGCACCTTCAGGCCGCAGAACTGAGGGCATTACCGGAGCCTCATTTCTTGGATTGGCTGGATTGAATTAGTAGTATCCTGTTAAATGCTCCAATGTTGCACAAAACCAGTGGCTCACCCTAATGTTCAGTTGTTCACACGAAACTTTGAGAGAATCCTCATGAGAAGCTGCTTAATGAGTAATGCTGGCAAATGGGGGAAGGATCCCTCTCTTGGCTATATGCTCTTAGGTAGATTGAAACCTCCCAAGCAATTTTTTCATGCACAATAAAGATACCACCTCCATTTCGAAAAAAGATATCATCTAGCTTAGTCAGAACGCTTCACCTCCGAGGCTACGAGTTGAACCTGGGTGGGCAAGCTCGCCACGGAGGGTGCTAGCCACCAAGCCAGCGCTTGATTCTCGGAAGTTGTTTAATGAATGAATATGTAATTATAAGTTTATTACACACTGAGATGTGCTGGTTCCAGAGGTCGAACGGACTACTTCACTCCTCTTTTAGCTTTTGCGCTTTTACTTCAAGTGCATTCAGTTCCTTTTTTTCGAACAGGAGGTTAGAACTCCTGACCTCTATATCAATGTGATGCACATAACCTTCTTTATTAAAGTTGATGCAGAAAACAAGAGTAATTACATCAACAAGAAGAGTACTTCATCCAGATCAGTTTAACAGGCGTGCATGTAGTTTAAGAAACTACTTTGACCATTATTTTGGTCAATAAAATATGAATTATATGTCACAAAAATTATATCATTAGAAACCTTTTTTTTGAATACGAATCTAATAGTATATGGTTTTTTAGACATATAATTTATATCTTGTTGACCAAATTAATGATTAAATTTTGTCTTAAACTGTGTGCGCGTGTTAAACTGTACCGGAGGGAGTACAAAGATTGCTGAATTACACCATAAGTAGCAGGTCTTTGTAAATTCATCTTTAATTCTCTTGCAGATATCAAGTTGGAGCCGGCTTCTCCATAACCATAAAGTATTGTTCCTTCTCTCAACTGGATTATCGGTAACTCGAGTTGTTCATATGAGACCACTGCCTGTTTGTTGCATTTCTGTTTTGTGATTATTCGATATCTACTGCTTCAGTGCGGGAGAAGGATGCCTGCTGGGAGTATGGCGACAAACTGGATGGGAACAGGGTCAGGTGCAGATTCTGCCACAAGGTTATAAATGGTGGAATAAGCAGGTTCAAGTTTCATCTGTCTCAAATTCCAAGCAAAGGTGTCAACCCTTGCATCAGGGTGACTGATGATGTCAGGGCAAAGGTGATTGCTCTCATAGAAGCCAAGGAATCACAGAGGGAGCTCGAGCTACTCAAGAGGAAACGTGTAGCTGAATTGTCGGTGCTTCCAAAAAGAACACGGGAGCTTTCGTCTCAGCCTTCATCTCCAGGGCCTTCTACTTCGCCTGCTATTATTCCTGCAGTTGAGCCTACTCAGCTCCTTGGTCTTGAAGTGCCTGCTCTGGTGCCGAGATTATCTGGTGCTGCAATCAAGCCGCGTCAGGCTCCAGGGTTGGAAGCAGAGCGGTGCATAGCCGAGTTCTTTTTCGAGAATAAGTTGGACTATAGTATCGCAGATTCCATTTCATGCAAGCATATGCTGGACACACTTGTTGGACAGGGATTCCGAGGGCCTTCAGCAGATGTCTTGAGGACAGAGTGGCTTCCGAAGCTTAAGTCTGAGATTTTGCAGCGAACGGAGGAGATCGAAAAGGATTGGGTGACTACAGGCTGTACTATATTAGCTGATTCGTGGACTGACAACAAACTGAAAGCCCTGATCAACTTCTCTGTGTCGTCTCCGCTAGGGACGTTCTTCCTCAAAACAGTAGATGCTTCTCCACACATCAAAAATCACAGAGGGTTGTACGATCTCTTTGATGAAGTGATTCAGGAAGTTGGTCCAGGCAATGTTGTTCAGATTATCAGTGATAGGAATATAAACTACGGCAATATAGATAAGCTCATCATGCAGAACTACAACACCATTTTTTGGTCTCCTTGCGCTTCTTTTTGTGTAAACTCAATGTTGGATGAATTCTCCAAGATTGATTGGGTTAACCAATGCATCTGTCAAGCACAAACAATCACAAGATTTGTCTACAACAACAATTGGGTTCTTGATCTTATGAGGAAGTGCATGGAAGGGCAGGAGCTTGTTTGCTCTGGGATTACAAAGTCTGTTTCAGACTTCCTCACTCTGCAATCACTGCTGAGGCACAGATCAAAGCTGAAGCAAATGTTTCACAGCCCTGAATATGTATCTTCTTCATATGCAAATAGATCCCTAAGTATTTCCTGCGTTGAGATCCTCAATGATGATGAGTTATGGCGAGCAGTTGAAGAGATAGCGGCTGTTTCAGAACCTCTGTTGAGAGTCATGAGGGATGTCTCAGGAGGCAAGGCAGCTATTGGTTATATATATGAGTCTATGACAAAGGTGATGGACTCAATTAGAACATACTATATAATGGATGAAGGCAAATGCAAGTCATTTCTGGATATTGTGGAGCAAAAGTGGCAAGTAGAGCTGCATTCGCCTCTTCATTCAGCAGCTGCTTTCCTGAACCCAAGCATCCAGTATAATCCAGACATCAAATTTTTATCTACTATCAAAGAGGAGTTCTACAATGTCCTGGATAAAGTGCTTACAGCCCCAGACCAAAGGCATGGTATCACTCTGGAACTGCATGCTTTCAGCAAGACACAAGGAATGTTTGCCTCTAACATTGCTAAAGAGGCCCGCAACAACACCTCCCCAGGTTTCTCCCTTGTGCTAAATTTTGCACTTCTAATATTGGCGGAGTGGCTCTGCATTTTGAGGCCTTAAGCCCTAGCTACATTAACATCAGCGCATTGACACTTTCAATTTAATGATCTTAATTGAAGTGTTGCAAAGTCAGCTTATCTTCTGTGCACGATGGCTCTGTTATATGTTTTTTCTTTCACTGGGTGTGTTGTTTCTTTTGCCGAAATTTCTGGTTGATTCTAGTTACATTTTTGCTCAGGTATTTGGTGGGAGCAATACGGTGATTCAGCGCCAGCATTACAACACGTTGCTGTCAGAATAGCGAGTCAGGTCTGCAGCACCCTGACCTTCCAAAGGGACTGGAGCATCATCCTTCAGAGCCACTGCGAAAAACGCAATAAGTTAGACAAGGAGGCATTGGCCGACCAAGCGTATGTGCACTACAATCTCACGCTCCACTCCGAGTCCAGAATGGCTACGAAGAAGAAAGTGGACGGGGATCCGATCGCTCTGGACCATATCGACATGACCTCGCCGTGGGTCGAGGATTCGGATAGCCCAAACTTCACCCAGTGGCTGGACAGGTTCCCATCAGCCTTGGATGGTGGAGACCTGAACACCAGGCAGTTTGGTGGATCCATCTTTGGCACTAACGATAATCTTTTCAATTTATGACAGTTTTCAGTCTGAAGTCTGACAGTTTGCTGGTTCTGTTGTACAAGTGCTCACTGTATGTCTTCTGATCTTTATGTAGTTCAGTCCTCCATAGACTAGATTCTAGATTTATATCAAGGTGAACCATATATGTTACTCATATTTAGGCTTAAACATATCAACCTGGAGTATGAACGATGATTCTGAAAATTGTGTGGTCATTTTTTCTCTGAAAAGATGTTCTGTTCATGCTTGTCGATTTGATATTGATTGTAACTTCCGAATCTATAAAACACACAATGGACCATGGATTGGACAATTTGGTAGCCATTCTTTTTGTGACCAATCATAGGAAAGATGTTTTGTTAGCAACTTTACTCGGTAACCATCATTTTGAATTACTATGATATATTCATGAAAGCAAACTATACAAGATTGAAATAGAAAGAGGATAAGGTAAACCAACGACAGAAGAGTAGCCATGTGTCTTTGTCGAGGTTCATTATCAACTCATCAATATCCACCAATAATTTAATGTTGAATCCTTCAAATATCATATCCATGATACACGTTGCCTTGATCTTATCCGTTCCCAACATTAAATAAGACAAGCAAACCCAACGGCCAGCGCTATCTGTCTATAAAGATGACGTTAAAAGGCAGGCAGATCGCACAGTAGCATCGCCACCAACGCACGCAAGAAAAAATCCTCCAGGTTTCGGTACATCACAGGGAGCAGGACATGGAAGGGAGCAGCGCCCGGACGCCGGAGATCACCATCGTTCCGGCTCCTAGGCCGGCTGCGGGCGGCGGCGCCGTCGACGCCGTGAAGGCGGCGAGCAAGGAGCCTATCAGCCCGGGATCACCTTCCCAGGTGGCTGCCGGCCGCCGCAAGGACAACCAGGGCGTCGTCTCCCTGCCCGGCTGGAAGCTCGACTCCCTCTGCAAGGAGTCCGGCCCGTCGCCGCTCATGATGGCGCGCTTCCCCTATTTCTGAAGCCAACCGCCATATTGTCATACTGTGTATCTACTAGTGTGAGCAAATCTTAGATGCTCACCAGGCGGCGTCTGTCCGGTTGCTTTTGCACTAATATATGTGTGTAAGTTGGTCTCGGAGCTTGTGTGTATGATCGTGTGGATTTGTGTATATATATGTGGATTTGCTAAACGACTTGAATGGTTTCCTATGTCGCTACCGAAATTCCGGAATCTGACCTTGAACCTGCTTTCCGCATCTTTTCTAGCTGCACGTTGAGGCCTTTCAACTAGTACAAATGCCCGTGCGTTGCCACGGGTCCTTAAACTTTATTTGTCAATGTGCATGTATAGTTCACAACACACATACAGTTTCTTGAAATGCATGAACTTTTTTGAAATTGGTGAACCTTTTCGAAAATAGAACATTTTTGTAAAATAATGAAAAAAATTTGAATATATGTGAACAATTGTTTGACAACATGAACATTGTTTTTCTAATGCATGATTTATTTTGTTAAGATTAAGCATTTTTTAGTACGCTGCCTTTTTATTTTCTATTATTTCAAAATTAGTGAAATATTAAAATGTTGAGATTCACCATGATTGGTTATTGAAAGCTCACCATTTTAATTTCTTTCTTTTAGACAAGCAAACATAATGCATGAACTTAAACTAATTTATTTATTTTAGACATAAACATAATTAGCTTATGAGCAGTCCCCATCTAGTGAATGTACCACCTGAAAAACAAGAGTCTAGGTTTTAGACAGTCCAATGGTGAACGAGAGATATGACAGTATCAAGTATCATTTGACGCACAATAGCTCTGCTAATATGGTGGTTCAATGGAATATGCCAAGATACGAAAATTGAATGCATAATTTGACAAGTACTAATATTCATCATATGAGAGCCCAGGCCAAGCAGCAAGTTCATTATCATTGTTTTCAGCAGCTCCATCATACAAAACGTTTTATAATTTTGTACTGGAATCAGTAATGAGAAAGAAGAGGCAAAGAGAAAGAATGAAGCTTATGTTAGCCTGTTAAGATCCTTCACTACAATACTACACATAATGCATCTCCACCTCAAGTAATCACATGAAGTGCTTCCCGTTTTGTGCCACCATCCTTCTTTAACTTTTCTTTTTGTATATAACGTAAAATGATACCTGTAAAAACACAATAATTTATCTCAATTCTAAAGTATCAATGGCTGTTGACGAGGGGTAGCTAATAGAAAATTTTACACAAGGCTGCAAATTAACTAACTGCATACATTTTGTTCTACCGTCGTGCATGATGGCCAATTATGTTAGCTGAATTATGGAACCCTGACAACAAAATGGCTGCATGTCAACAGAGCTCTGCAAAGTAAGCTTCGGTACTTCACTCATAAATCTTGAACTACTTAGTGGATACATCTTCACGACGAACAGAGGATGGTTAATTCTTCTTCCAGGTTATGAATGTATCACAAAGCACCAGAAAGATAAAGAATCTTTCAGGTGCCAGCATAGTTGAATATATTATGCTGCCCAATATGGAGTACATCATATCTAACACATGCTAAGGCTAATAGCATTCCTTCTTGGCCATAATGCAGAACCCAGTCAAGTAATCATTCATAGATGCATATTTAAGATGCAAGTGTGTACATATGAATAAGAATGCAAATCACGAACATTCATGTGACATCCGAGATATGAATTGCAAAAGAAATCCAGAGATATGCAGGTGAACTTATTCATGTTGAAAGGTAGAGCATCATGAAGGTCGCATCATACATACAAATATCGAGAAGCATATATCCAATAGAACGGAAATTCATTCATACATGAACCAACAGAGGTAACATCTGTTAGGATGTGCACAAATGGACCCAAAAAAAAAGCAGCAATTTCCCCAAATATTTTGCAGCCCACCATAAGAGAAAGCAACAAACCCGTGGTGGTGTGTGATAATGCATGAGCGGCTCCATGAGATGTTGGTCGCATATTCATAATGTTTTTGCTGCCATTTCAGTGGGCCTTCTTTCTTCTCGAGGATTCTCTTCTTCTTATGTTCGACCATCTGAATGACCTTCTTAGAGTCCACCCCAGCAAAACTTATGAAGACGCAAAACCTGCATGACCATGAAATGGTTTAAGGAAGTGCATCTTATGGAAGAGAGAAAACACTGCTGGTTCATTGAACATCTATGATTAACCATTCAGAACTTACAAACATCAGTTTTGAAACAAACCCATTCTTGCGCTTTGTATCACAATCAATTTCAATAGAATCCTTACACCTTATTAGCACGTACAGTGATGGAAAAAGCGTCCTCTATTTAGCAGATCTATAAGCATTCTTTAAGATAACTGAATGATATGTAGAGACAGATTCTTTGTTTCATGATTCATTAGCAAGGGAGGAGGATTGTATGGTGGCTGCGTGCGGTGCAGCTGTAGAAGCAGGCGGTGGCCGCGCACATATCCTTCCATATGCAAATAATCAACAACAATCAACAAAAAATAAGCAACACAAACAGACATATATAAAGAAATATAAGTCTCATTATTACCCCACCTGTAGCAAATATATTTGTAGCAATTATCTCTATCGATCTCTTTCATTTTCTCCAGTCAAAGAAATATATAAAGTCTCATTATTACCCCAAATCAGTTGATGCAAGCAATCAGTAGGAAATCAGTTGATCTCATAGCCAAATCACAGCATTTCATTTCTCTTTTCTTCTTTTCTTCTCCATTAAACATGATTAGTTAGGCTGTCATTCCTGTTTACAAAAGAGCGGGTTAAGGAATCAAATTTTACGGAAAGCAATGGTGTAACAAAATTCAGTATAAGCAATCCTCTAAAAAAAATACAGTCAAAATTTATGTATATCTAGCAGCAGCAGCTAGCTATCATCTAGCAAATATCAGCCAGAATATGTCTCGGCTCTAGCACGTACAGACCAGCGTATAATGATGACACGATCAGCTTGCATCTACTCGATCTGTAATTGATAGTATTTATTTGTTGGATACAAAAACAACACCAACCTTTTTCATGAGCAATACAGAAAAAATGCTCACCTTTCCATGAACCGGTCTGGATGAAAAATCATACAACAATTGCATCAAAGAGTCAGCAAGCACATACCAGACGCTCAACAGCGGACGAACGGCCTGCGGCCAAGATATTTGCACCAAACAGACCGAGGAGGCAGCCTCATTGGCGTCCTTGCAGCCAACACAGTCTTCAGCACAATAGAAAGATGCATCCAGCTGACGGGAGGCTAGCTAGAAGCTCCCCAGATTTGTGATCAAATTTACGTAGCACATCAATGGAGAGTGGAATAGCAACAGAAGATTTGGAAAGTAGGGGGCATCAGTCGTGCTATTTTGCCGTTCTTCTCTCTCAATCTATCTATTCCCAGTTTATCTCTTTCGATCTCCCAATTTTTTACAGGAACCACTCCATCCTTTGCCTCCCACGAGCAGTGGTGGCTTTCCCTTCTAGCGCCACCACCACCTGGCTATCCGTCTCCTTCCGTGATCGGAATTCAGCCACCAGGCGCTCCAGCACCTCCCCATCCTTTGCCTCCCACGTTTAGTGGTGGCTTTCCCCTATCCGCTTCCTTGCCGGGAGGCCGGATTGACGGAGGTGGCCTCATCATCCGCCATCTCTAATCGCGAGATCTGGAAGTCTCTCCCTCGAAAATGATTAGGGGAGTGGAAGTCAACCCTACCGCCCTCTCTCAGCACGTGAGAAAAAGATCAATCGAAGCGGCGGCAGCCGCCTCGCCGGAGGTGGACCGGCTTCTTCGTCGGTATCGTACCGGCATGCGGCAGAGAAACGTCTAGGGCGGATCGATTAATAATATGGTCGGTATCGTGCATATACATATGTCAATCATTTACAGATTTCGTTGAAGTTCACTACGTAGATGGAAACAAGATCAAGATAAATCAAGATGGACAAGACTAATTAGATCATTACCTGGACGCATCTACGGATCGGTCGCGGCGGCCATCGGGAGACGTGGGCCTGCTGCCATGGCGTCTGGTGCCAGGCGACCTTCCCGTTGCTGCCGGCGCTCATCTTAGTGCCGCTGGCCAGCACCATCTAGGAAGCGCCCCAAGAGGAGGAGGATCCACGGAGACGGCGGCGGCTTGTGTTCTGCTCGAGTTCGGCCACACGATTTCGGCCACGCGAGGAAGACATAAATGAACCAGTACTGCTAATTAGCCCCGATCGTGGAAATGCATCCATTTTCTCACTGCGGGAAGTTTTCTTCTAAGATTATTAATAAAGATCCAAGGTTCGTGGAAATCTATAAGAAATATTCATGTGCAGCTGCCTTGCTTCTTCAAGTGTAATTATCCCCAATCCTGGAAATGCATCCATTTTCGGCCTAGGAGAAGTTCTCTTCTCAGAATATTAATAAAGATCCAAGGTTAGTGGAAATCTATAAGAAATATTCATGTGCAGCCAAGGATCATTCGGTAATCAAGAACAAAAAAAAAGAAGCACTTGACTTGAAAGATGCGGGAGCACGCAATGACAGGATAAATATAGAGGCAAATTAAGGAAATAACGATAGGCATGGGAACGCCATTCGTTGACCATGGCGCCGATCTTCATCGGAGAATTTTCGGCCAGAGTTTACAGGGAGATCGGTCCGTGGGAGATCTCGGTGGCTTGGATGGGGCAACCTCCGGTGGGGACGGACGGAGCGAAGACTAATTAGATCATTACCTGGACGCATCTGAGGATCGGTCGCGGCGGCCATCGGGAGACGTGTGCCTGCTGTCATGGCGCCTGATGCCAGGCGACCTTCCCATCGCTGCCGGCGGTCATCTAGTGCCGCCGGCCAGCATCATCTAGGAAGCGCCCCAAAAGGAGGAGGATGGACGGAGACGTCGGGCGGCTTGTGTTCTGCTCGATTTCGGCCACGCGAGGAAGACATAAAGGAACCGGTACCGTGGCATCTGTGTGTTATGTGAATTGGTGGGAGGGTAAAATGGTCTAAAAATATATGCTTGACGAAATCTTTGACCGGAGGAAACAGAACCAGTTCCTCCTTTTAATATAGTAGAGATAGAGATTCTAGTGTCCTAGGGTTCTAACCGATGATCGAAGAGCGGATTTTTCTATTTAGAATCAAGGTTTGATCCAATGACTGCGGTCTTGGAGGAATCTAACATCGATAGTATCCACTGTCTTTGTAGCATCTGCATCTTTGAAGGTTGGGACGGAGGAGGAAATTCGATCCTTAGTTGGAGGCATCTCGGATGGATCCGTCTTGCTCCTTATGTCATGCAGTTCTTCTCCGAAGAGAACAGATTTTGCAAAGGTGGTTTCGCCCTCTTCACATTGATAAGCCTTTCTGAAACTTCACATAATATGAGCTCTTGAACGATATAACTTCAAAGGTATTTCACTATCAGCGGTAATTGTTTACATTGTTGAAGGTCACAGGAAGTGTGATGCTACGCAAATTTACCTTTCTACCCGGAACCATGCCATGTAATAGGATGGTGTTTGTGTTTCAGCTGGTTTTCTGACAAGTTCATCTTTTTCAGAGTCTCAATGTACATGATATTGTAACTACATCCACCATTTAGGCGGCATTCGGTGAACTCGTATTCGTGTATCAACGAATTCACGACCATCGCATTGCATCCAGGCAAAATCAAATCAAAATATCTCGTATTCCTATATGTACAAAAATGACAAAATCTGACAGAATTTGTGGTTTTATAATCTTGCACCTTTCACATTTTTATATGCCATTCTTTTGTGATTTTTGTGGAGGCCATAATATAAGGTATTTGGAGTTGATATTTTGAGCATTCAACAAAAGTTAATTATCTACATCTATGATTTGGTTTATAACTTTCTGAAATTTTTAAATCCTATTTTTGGTTTTCTTTAAAAAAAAAGTTGTGTGTAGCTTTCAGGTGATTTCCACCATGCGTATAAGTTTTCACAGGGAAAACGGAGTATTTTATTAGATTATGTAAACTCCTTCAAATAGTGTTTTATACTCGCTCCATTCTAAAGAATATGCCCATTTTTTTGTGAAAAGTCAAGCTAAATAAAATTTGATCAATTTTTTAGATTTTTTTAATCAAGAGCTATGATATTATATAGATATCATATAAAAATACATTTCATGATGTATCTAATGATGTTGATTTGGATTGTACATGTTAATAATACTTCATAAAAACTTCGTTAAACTTTATGTAGTTTGACTTTCTTAAACTATATAAGTCTTATTTATTGGAACAAAATTAGTACCTTCTAAAAATTCATCAAAATTATACTTTCTTTTCGCTGAAATGTACCGAAAATAAGTTTTTTTGTTGAAAAGTCAAACGATATAACTTTTAACTATGTGTAGAAAAAACATTAACATCTAGTAGAACACTAAATTAATATCATTAGATTTATCCTGATATATATTCACTCCGTTCTGAAATAGTCTACATTCTAGTCTTAAAATTTATTTTAAAACAATTTACATTCTATCTTTCAATCAACAACAACATTGGAAACAAATTGATTTTGCTTTTTTTATTCGATGTTATATTTTCAATGTAGCTTAGATTGGTATTCGCGCATCTAAGTAGTACTACTAGAAAGTAGACAAAATCGGAATGGAGGAAGTATGTTTATATGATATATACATTGGTATTATAGATATGGATAATTTTTTAATTAAATTAATCAAAGTTTACATTGTTTAACTTTAAATATACTCGCTGTATAGCCTGTATTGTGGCAAAGAGGAAGAGTACAATAGGAAAGACAGTTTACAAATCCAAGTTCTCATCCGCTCTCAAACACTGATACTAGTTCCCGGGGTCATCCCCACGTCGTCCAAAACCGAATCGCCTGGCCACGACGCCACCGCCCTCGAGAAAAACTAAAAACCCACCGCCGCGCGCCGTCTCCTCACCGACCACGACCAGGCGATCGCCGGCGCACAAGGGAACGATCTGTACTCTCTCTCCAACCGCGAAGATGGACGAATCGAGCGTGGCGCAGCAGCTCACTCAGATGGCCGACTTCATCCGCAATGAGGCCGTCGAGAAGGCCTCCGAGATCGAGGCCGCCGCCGCCGAGGTAACAGCAGTTTCCGCTTGCACCGACCGAGAGTTCTGGTCTAGTAGTTCGTTGGGTTTGGATCTCGGATGCAATCGGCGAGATCCGGGTCGCCGATGGTCGGATCTGTTGCATTCTTGCTAGGGTCGCGCATTGGGGCGCACGGGGGACATGGATCGGAGACAATGGCGTCATCGTAGGAGGTCTATGCCGGGGCCTGGGGATTACCTGACTGCTTGCTGTTGACCAGTTGTTGCGCTTCTTATCGCGTTCTCTGGCGATTCTTCTCCATCGCGCGGTGCTGGACACTAGTTGGGGGTACAATGTTTGTAATCTGCGGCATTGCGGTTTCTCTGTTTCTTCCGATTCTCCAGTAACCAGTATGATGTCCAAATAAGCTAAATTAGAGTGTACCCACTAGTTTTATTACAAAATTGTGTGTACTACGATACAATGCATATTCAGAGAGTCAAAAGCTAGATCTTCAGATATATGTTCCCTTGAACTGCTCTGCTTCCTTCCATTGACTATTCGAATTGCCAATTATTTTGGATAATCAGGATATCACGGGAGATTCTGGCTTAAGTATTGTCATGATTTGTGTGATGCTTTTTGAAATTTCATTTATAATTGTTTCTGTGAACTGATGAGAATGATAACTCCTCAGGAATTCCAAATTGAGAAATTACAACTGGTCGAAGTTGAAAAGAAGAAGATCAGGCAGGAATATGAACGGAAAGAGAAACAAGTTGATATCAAGAAGAAAATGTAAAGTTCTTGCTCTCGATTGTACTAATATTATTTCTTGCTTTTACAAATTCGCACTTGACAAACTGTTCATCGTAAGTCATTGTCACAATCTCGATTTTCTCATTTTGGCACAATAGCATGCTCATGTAGATAAATCTAGGATGCGACAGAGAAAAGAGAACAGAAGAATAGCTCTCTAATTTCGTTTGGTGTTATATTCTTATGCAGAGAATACTCAATGCAACTCAATGCTTCCCGAATTGAAGTTCTTCAAGCTCAGGATGATTTAGTAAAGTCTATGATGGAGTCAGCTGGCAAAGAGCTACTGTGTCAGAGCCAAGACCATCGATCTTACAAGAAACTTCTCAGTATACTTATTGTTCAGGTCAGCAGAGTGGATCTGCATATTTCTTGCCAATGTGGATATAAAGCACGTATTTGTTGCAGCTACTGCAGTTAATAGCTCATTTGAACCAGCATGCATCAATACATGGGTTGTGAATACATCCACCGGTAGGCATGTGCATTGATTGCACTGCCAAGATGAGACACATGGAATGCATGACTGCCAAGGCAGCAACTAACCTCGTTCGTTCCCTTAGTGTTGCTTCTACCATTTTCACGCCCTTGGGTGGTAGGGTACTGTTGGTGATTATACTAACACAACCCAAGTTCTGAGTTGAATTTGGTCAGAAACTGGTCGTTTTTTTAGGAAAAAGCTGTCTGAAATACTTGACACATTTTCAGTTGATGAAAAATAGTGAATTCGTTTTTTTGGAAAAAAACAGAAGATATCAGTAAAAACTTGCTTAATTCACTAAAATTCAAATAGCTGTTTTGGTTTTACTTGGTCAAATTTTCAGCACTTACTGTGAAATTTCAGGAACTAGATACTTTCTTCTTCCTGAAGAGTAGCATTTCTACTTGCTGGAATGAATTTCAAGTCATTATATTTTTCTGTTGTGGTATTAACAATTTTCTGGGTTAGTTTTCCATATATACTCTTTTAGTTCATGAGGCCTTCTTGTAACATCATGGATCAGCGGACAATGTTGCATGCAAAGTAGTTGCTGCTGTTCAGGAACCATACCACCTGTATATCAATAAATTAGAGTGACTTAGACCTGCCTTCTTAATATCCTCTATTGTTATGGTTATTCCATATATAGTTTAAAAATTCATTATTATTGACACTTGAGTATTATGTAACGCATAAAATTAACTGACCAGAGCTTGCTGCGCCTGAAAGAGTCAGCGGTTATTCTCCGCTGCAGGGAGGAGGATCTTCAGCTTGTTGAATCAGTTTTGGAGTCGGCAGGGAATGAATATGCGGAAACAGCAAATGTACATCCACCTGAAATTGTGTTAGACCGTCAAGTCTTTCTGCCGTCTGCTCCCAGTCATTACAAGGCGCATGACCTCTCCTGGTAATACTTGCAATCTTTAGTGAATAATAAGCCACCAGTCCTCATTTGATGATATCTAGCAGCATCTTTTCATACTTCACGTCACATGTGACTTCTGAACTCATCATTTCAATACCATCGAATGTTTCATCAGCACTTCCTTCCTGATATGCATTGGTATTTGAAAGACTATTATATGATTAGATTGCATTCTATTTTTCAAGTATTTGACTTGTGTTACCATAGAACATATCTTAACGAGACTTTCATGATAACCTAATTTTTATGTGAATTTATTTATTTAATGCAACATTCCTAAATGCAAATAAGACCGCCTTCTTTTCACAATATTTTTGGCACGTTCATGGTTCTTCTTGAAAGTATATCCCATTGGTTGCATTGCATGGAGTAGAATGTGGCATTAGGAAGGGCTCATTCCATCTGGCTGCTAGCAGATCTTTACTTTGTTAGCAGAAGTGTCTTTATCTGCTTGTTAAGTGACTTAATAGCCAAGATATCTATTTAGTTATTCTCCTGGAGCTATTTGTTTGGCCCTCTATTTAAGAAGGTGAATTCGTCTATTACTTAAGCAAGGAAGGAAGAACACATAATTCTTTTCTGTGGTGTTTCCTCTCTCTTGTTAAAGGGCGTTTACATTGCCTTGCATTGCAACCCTGCATGTTTTTCTTAGTTTTATTTCTGTTCTTATACAAGTCCATTCGGGTGATCCTTTGTCCGAAGTAAATCTCATGTTCGGTGAATAATAGTTTGTGCGGATCTGAGGGCCTAAAGCTTACTTGTGTATCTTTTAATTAGCTCTGGTGGAGTTGTACTGGCTTCACGAGATGGAAAAATTGTCTTCGAGAACACATTGGATGCTAGACTAGAACTGGCATTCAGAAAGAAGCTACCAGAGGTATACTATGTTGCTCTTTTTTTTTCCTTTGCCTTTTCATGGATCGTAATTTACTTGTCCCCTCCATCTATCCAACAAATATGGCTTTGGTCCTTTAATATATGCCTGTTTATACAAAAGAAATAACAGTTCTTGTGGGGGTTCATTTGCATGCTTCCGTTGGGCATATTAATATGAAAACGTGATTAGCAGTGTTGTTCTCTCCAAGATATTGTGATGTATTAACGTTTGTGCACACACTTTTTTTTTCCAGATCCGTCAAAGCCTTATTGGGCAGGTGGCTGCGTCTGCCTGAACAATTCTTCTTAAGCAGAATGCTGCCCAGTTGCTGCTTGGCATCTCTTGACGATGATTGTCCAATAAGTTTGCCAGTAATTTACAGGCTCATTCTTTTGGTTGGGGGGAGAGCATTTTGTATACTGTTGACTCCAGACTTTCCCGTACCATGCAAGCAAAATAAACTGAATGTTCAGGTTTTGGCGATTTCGCTTCATAAGGCATCGATATGTGTAATTATGCCATTTCTCCAAACACAGTTTGGTTTCTCATTGAAATTGTGCTCTTTGATTGTTGTGTATGTGCTTTAGAATGGGCGTGTTGCATCACACAAGATTCAGCCATAAGTAAGGGGCGTCCCTAGCTGGGCGCTCGAAAGTTTCCGACATGCGCCGTACTGTGGTCCTCTATTCACTTATATCACTAAATGATAAAATGCATGGCCGGCTCCTCCATTTCCTTTCACATGGCAGCCAAAAGATTCCGTGTCTTTCTTCCTTTCTTTATTCGATCCTACTTAGGTGCCTCTCTAATTAATCCCTAATTACACATGTGCATACATCCAACTCTTATGCATGCAACGAAAACAAACATTTAAAATGTTTTATCTTTCAAACGAACATTCCGATTTTAAATCCGCTTTCACCAATAAATCGGTCTCGACGAGATCTTCAAAACTAACACCCATGTGAATATGTTTCGACAACTTTTTTTTCTAGCTAGAAGTTATGAACCCTCTCTAATTGGATAATCAAATCTCCCTACTTAAGTGATCAACCGTAACTGTATAAAATTATCACCCCCTAAAGTTAATTTTATTTGAAATATTTTGACGAATTTTGTACCTCACATGTTATTAGCCGATATTTCCTTTTAACAATTATTTAACGAAATTTTCTATTTATGGAAAATTTTGCATGCATTCCCTACGAGACAAAAAGAATTATGTCAGCGAGAATCTTTCTTAATTCTAAAATTCAAAATATTTTATCTCCCAAATTACAACTTTAATTTAAGATACGTTTTCATGAACTGGTCTCGACGAGATCTTCAAAACTAGCACCCATGTTAATATGTTTCGATAACTTTTTTTTCGGGCTAAAAGTTATCAACCCTGAAATACGTCATTTATCAACCGTAAATTAAAAAACTTACCAACCCAAAAATGCTAATTTTATTCGAATATTTTAGTGACTATTATTTTAGTTTACAAGCTATCAACCCGGTGCCTCGTTATTTATCAATGGTAAATATAAATAATTACCAACCCTAAAATGCCAATTTAATTTAGAATATTTTAACGAATCTTTTTTAGTTTACAAGCTATCAACATGATGTTCCGTTATTTATCAGCGATAAATATAAATAACTACCAACCCTAAAAAGCTAATTTCATTTAGAATATTTTAGCGACTCTTTTTAGTTTAGAAGCTATCAACCCGCTGCCCCGTTATTTATCAAGCGTAAATATAAATACCTATAAACCTTAAAAAACTAATTTCATTTTGAATATTTTAGGAACTCTTTTCTAGTTTAGAAGCTATCAACCCGCTGCCCCGTTATTTATCAACGGTAAGTATAAATAACTATCAATCTTAAAAAGTTAATTTCACTTAGAATATTTTAGCGACCATTTTTTTAGTTTACAAGCGATCAACCCGGCGCCCCGTTATTTATCAATGGTAAATATAAATAACTACCAACCATAAAAAGTATTTCATTTAGAATATGTTAGCGAATCTTTTTTAGTTTACAAGCTATCAACCCGGTGCCTCGTTATTTATCAATGGTACAAAAAATAACTACTTACCCTAAAAAGTATTTCATTTAGAATATGTTAGCGACTCTTTTTTAGTCTACAAGCTATCAACCCGGTGACTCGTAATTTATCGATGGTAAATATAAATAACTGTCAACCCTAAAAGGTTAATTTAGTTTACAATATTTTGGCGACTCTTTTTTGTTTACAAGTTATCAACTCGGTGCCCGTTATTTATCAAGAGTAAAAATAAATAACCATCAACCAGGTGTCCAGTTATTTATCAACGGTAAATATAAATAACTATCAACCCTAAAAAGTATTTCATTACAATATGTTCAACTTTTTTTTAGTTTACAAGCTATCAACCCGGTGCCCCGTTATGTATCAACAGTAAATATAAATAACTACATACCCTAAAAGTATTTCATTTAGAATATTTTAACGACTCTTTTTTTTAGTTTACAAGCTACCAACCCAGTGACCCGTTATTTATCAATGGTAAATATAAAATAACTATCAACCTTAAAAAGTTAATTTTATTTTGAATATTTTAGTGACTTTTTTTTGTTTACAAGTTATCAACCCGGTGTCCTTATATTTATCAACGGTAAATTTAAATACATAGCAACCTTAAAAGTAAATTTAATTTAGAATATTTTAGCAACTTTTGTTAGCTTAGAACTTAAAATAGCACTTAATTTGAGTAGCAAGTGGTAGTTCATTTGAGTTGCAAGTGAATATTCCACTCGTTATCCCCCCTCCCCCCGTAAAAACCACTGGCCCGAAAAAGGGAATTATAAAAAATAATCCAAAAAAATTACCGTATGAAATAACAACAAAAAGGAAATTGCAAAAAAGAGAATTGTCAAAAGGAAATTGTTAAAAGTAGACCCGAAATAATAAAAAATCATCGAAAGAAACATTAATTAGCGGACCAAATAACCAACTAAAAGGGAATTGAAAATAAAGAGAATTGAGAGTCTGCTTCGTGCTGAAAAAAAGAGCGAGATGCTCTGTGCATGCATGCAGTAACTTGTGAGAGCCTACCTCGTGCTGAAGAGTTGGCTCATTAAATGCAAACCTATGAGATGCTCTATACATGCTTGCAGTGTGAACACTCTTGGATGTATGCAACTTGCAAGTATGAACACAAGCTGTTAGTGTGAACACAAAGCTGCATGTAAACGTAATTAAACACTACGCGACAAAAAAAAGAATTTATTTGCTTCCGCGCCAAACTAACAGCGCGAGCCGTTAAGTGCCAGGGAGGGAATTCCATAAGTATGTGCCTTTTCTTGTGAGATTTTGAGTAGCCTAGGGCCTGTCACATAAAGGGTATATCCCAATACATATATCATTCCATAAACATGTCTTTGTGCCATCACCAATTAAAATGGTTGTGAATGCATAAAGGAGGGTCATGTCAGTATGGCTGCATGGAACCCCGAGGACGCCTATGGGCGGTCTAGGTCGTTCAATCGACACCACAACCAATGGATTCACAAGGCCTTGCTGAAACGATCAAGATTAGTCACCCCTAGGCCTCCCAGCTTCTTCAGAGCACAAACTACCTCCGAATTTATGAGGGAGTGGCCTCCGTTGACAAATTCAGCAATTAATAGCGAGAGCCATGCTGCCTTCGCTAGTACTCCTAGGGCTTGCACATATTCCTATATCATAAATATAAATATGATAGTAATACAAGATATATATTACAAAACATATATTATTAGAAAGCTCACATGTTCTACTTTCTAATGACATAATTTTTATGTTGTACAATTGATATTATGTCGATCAAATTGACAACCTAAAAATACGAGCAAACCTTATGATCTGGGACGGAGGTTCACTAAACTCTCCCAGCACGCGTGCCATTCTTTATTTTGCATCCATGTAGCCATTTAGATGCTTTGTCAATAAGGGGCTGGAAGTCGATTTCATTAAACTTCGGAGGTGAAGTTGCAACCCCAGGAAGAAGACGGCGAGGGAATCCAATTCAATATGTTCAGAGCGAATGGAAAGATCACCGTCTTGTTCAGGTTTGTACGCAGGCCTATGGCGTCCGCAAAATAGCCATTGGAAACAGATATATCGAGGACCAAGAGTATATATGGTTGAATTTTTAGACCGTAGTCTATGTGGACTATCCACTGGAGATGATATTCGGAAAGAGATGAGGGTGATGACAATGTTGGCTGGTAGCGACATGCGAGAGAAAGAAGGAACTGGTTCACACAAATTCAACTTTGACCACCGGTGAGGTGCTAACGTGGAGTAGTAGCTTCCTTGTGATGTTGGGAACCCTAAGAGGAAGGTATGATGTGTACAGCAGCAAGTTTTCCCTCAGTAAGAAACCAAGGTTTATCGAACCAGTAGGAGCCAAGAAGCACGTTGAAGGTTGATGGCGACGGAGTGTAGTGCGGCGCAACACCAGGGATTCCGGTGCCAACGTGGAACCTGCACAACACAATCCAAGTACTTTGCCCCAACTTAACAGTGAGGTTGTCAATCTCACCGACTTGCTGTAACAAAGGATTAGATGTATAGTGTGGAAGATGATGTTTGCAGAAAACAGTAGAAACAGTATTGCAGTAGATTGTATTCGATGTAAAAGAATGGACCGGGGTCCACAGTTCACTAGAGGTGTCTCTCCCATAAGAAATAGCATATTGGGTAAACAAATTACAGTTGGGCAATTGACAAATGGAGAGGGCATGACAATGCACATACATGATATGATGAGTATTGTGAGATTAAATTGGGCATTACGACAAAGTACATAGACCGCTATCCAGCATGCATCTATGCCTAAAAAGTCCACTTTCAGGTTATCATCCGAACCCCTTCCGGTATTAAGTTGCAAGCAACAGTCAATTGCATTAAGTATGGTGCGTAATGTAATCAATAACTATATCCTCGAACATAGCATCAATGTTTTATCCCTAGTGGCAACAGCACATCCATAACCTTAGAGGTTCTTGTCACTCCTCCAGCATTCACGGAGACATGAACCCACTATCGAGCATAAATACTCCCTCTTGGAGTTACAAGCATCAACTTGGCCAAAGCATCTACTAGTAACGGAAAGCATGCAAGATCATAAACAACACATAGATTGATAATCAACATAACATAGTATTCTCTATCCATCGGATCCCAACAAACGCACATGTAGCTTTACAGATAGATGATCTTGATCATGATAGGCAGCTCACAAGATCAGACAATGATAGCACAATGAGGAGAAGACAACCATCTAGCTACTGCTATGGACCCATAGTCCAGGGGTGAACTACTCACTCATCAATCCGGAGGCGACCATGGCGGTGTAGAGTCCTCCGGGAGATGAATCCCCTCTCCGGCAGGGTGCTGGAGGCGATCTCCTGAATCCCCCGAGATGGGATTGGCGGCGGCGGCGTCTCAGTAAGGTTTTCCGTATCGTGGCTCTCGGTACTGGGGGTTTCCGACGGAGGCTATTTGTAGACGGAAGGGTAGGTCAAAGGGCGTCACGAGGGGCCCACACAACAGGGCCGCGCGGCCAAGGGCCAGGCCGCGCCGCCCTGTGGTGTCGCCACCTCGTGGCCCCACTTCGTCTCTCCCTCGGACTTCTGGAAGCTTCGTGCAAAAATAGGACCCTGGGCTTTGATTTCGTCCAATTCCGAGAATATTTCCTTACTAGGATTTCTGAAACCAAAACAGCGAGAAAACAGACAATCGGCTCTTCGGCATCTCGTTAATAGGTTAGTGCCGGAAAATGCATAATAATGACATATAATGTGTATAAAACATGTGAGTATCATCATAAAAGTAGCATGGAACATAAGAAATTATAGATACGCTTGAGACGTATCAAGCATCCCCAAGCTTAGTTCCTACTCGTCCCGAGTAGGTAAACGATAACAAAGATAATTTCTTAGTGACAATGCTACCAACATAATCTTGATCAATACTATTGTAAGCACATGTAATGAATGCAGCGATTTGAAACAATAGTAAATGACATGAGTAAACAATTGAATCATAAAGCAAAGACTTTTCATGAATAGTACTTAAAGACAAGCATCAATAAGTCTTGCATAAGAGTTAACTCATAAAGCAATAAATTCAAAGTAAAGGTATTAAAGCAACACAAAGGAAGATTAAGTTTCAGCAGTTGCTTTCAACTTGTAACATGTATATCTCATGGATAGTTGTCAACATAAAGTAATATAACAAGTGCAATATGCGAGTATGTAGGAATCAATGCACAGTTCACACAAGTGTTTGCTTCTTGAGGTAGAGAGAAATAGGTGAACTGACTCAACATAAAAGTAAAAGAAAGGCCCTTCGCAGAGGGAAGCATTGATTGCTATATTTGTGCTAGAGCTTTTATTTTGAAAACAAGAAACAATTTTGTCAACGGTAGTAATAAAGCATATGAGTTATGTAAATTATATCCTACAAGTTGCAAGCCTCATGCATAGTATACTAATAGTGCCCGCACCTTGTCCTAATTAGCTTGGACTTACATGGATTATCATAGCATAGCACATGTTTCAACCAAGTGTCACAAAGGGGTACCTCTATGCCGCCTGTACAAAGGTCTAAGGAGAAAGCTCGCATTGGATTTCTCGCTTTTGGTTATTCTCAACTTAGACATCCATACCGGGACAACATAGACAACAGATAATGGACTCCTCTTTAATGCATAAGCATTCAACAACAGATAATTTTCTCATAAGAGATTGAGGTTTGTTGTCCAAACTGAAACTTCCACCATGGATCATGGCTTTAGTTAGCGGCCCAATGTTCTTCTCTAACAATATGCATACTCAAACCATTTGATCATGATAAATCACTCTTACTTCAGACAAGACGAACATGCATAGCAACTCACATGATATTCAACAAAGAAATAGTTGATGGCGTCCCCAGAAACATGGTTATCGCACAACAAGCAACTTAATAAGAGATAAAGTGCATAAGTACATATTCAATACCACAATAGTTTTTAAGCTATTTGTCCCATGAGCTATATATTGTAAAGGTAAAGAATGGAAATTTTAAAGGTAGCACTCAAGCAATTTACTTTGGAATGGCGGAGAAATACCATGTGGTAGGTAGATATGGTGGACACAAATGGCATAGTGGTTGGCTCAAGGATTTTGGATGCATGAGAAGTATTCCCTCTCGATACAAGGTTTAGGCTAGCAAGGTTATTTGAAACAAACACAAGGATGAACCGGTACAGCAAAACTCACATAAAAGACATATTGTAAACATTATAAGACTCTATACCGTCTTCCTTGTTGTTCAAACTCAATACTAGAAATTATCTAGACTTTAGAGAAACCAAACATGCAAATCAGATTTTAGCATGCTCTATGTATTTCTTCATTAATAAGTGCAAACTATATGATGCAAGAGCTTAAACATGAGCACATTAATTGCCAAGTATCACATCATTCAAGATATTATACCAATTACCACATATATCATTTTC
This sequence comes from Lolium rigidum, assembly GCF_022539505.1. Lineage (NCBI taxonomy): Eukaryota > Viridiplantae > Streptophyta > Magnoliopsida > Poales > Poaceae > Lolium > Lolium rigidum. The sequence goes on along the minus strand of NC_061513.1, from coordinate 356,481,102 downwards.
CAATTCCAACCATACAACAATTTAACGAAGAAGAAACTTTCGCCATGAATACTATGAGTAAAGCTAAGGACATATTTGTCCATATGGAACAGCGGAGCGTGTCTCTCTCCCACACAATGAATGCTAGGATCAATTTTATTCAAACAAAACAAAAAAACAAAAACAAACAGACGCTCCAAGTAAAGTACATAAGATGTGATGGAATAAAAATATAGTTTCAGGGGAGGAACCTGATAATGTTATCGATGAAGAAGGGGATGCCTTGGGCATCCCCAAGTTTAGACGCTTGAATCTTCTTGATATATGCAGGGGTGAACCACCGGGGCATCCCCAAGCTTAGAGCTTTCACTCTCCTTGATCATGTTGTATCATCCTCCTCTCTTGATCTTTGAAAACTTCCTCCACACCAAACTCGAAACAAACTCATTAGAGGATTAGTGCATAATCAAAATTCACATATTCTGAGGTGACACAATCATTATTTATACTTCTGGACATTGCACAAATCTACTGAAAGTCAATGGAACAAAGAAATCCATCTAACATAGCAAAACAGGCAATGCAAAATAAAAGGCAGAATCTGTCAAAACAGAACAGTTCGTAAAGACGAATTTTTAACAGGCACCAGACTTGCTCAGATGAGAAAACTTAAAACTAATGAAAGTTGCGTACATATCTGAGGATCACTCACGTAAATTGGCATAATTTTCTGAGTTACCTACAGAGAATTTTGCCCAGATTCGTGACAGCAAAGAAAACTGTTTCTGCGCAGTAATCCAAATCTAGTATCATACTTCTATTAGAGACTTTACTTGGCACAACAATGCAATAAAACTAAGATAAGGAGAGGTTGCTATAGTAGTAACAACTTCCAAGACTCAAATATAAAACAAAGTACAGTAGCAAAATAAACACATGGGTTATCTCCCAAGAAGTGCTTTATTTATAGCAATTAAGATGGGCTCAGCAGTTTTAATGATGCACTCGCAAGAAATAGTATTTGAAGCAAAAGAGAGCATCAAGAGGCAAACTCAAAACAAATTTAATCCTAACATGCTTCCTATGAAAGGGAATCTTGTAAATAAACAAGTTATGTTGGCATAATGCAACAAGCATAGAAAGATAAAACAAGTGTAACTTCAAAAATTTCAGCATATAGAGAGGTGTTTTAGTAACATGAAAATTTCTACAACCATATTTTCCTCTCTCATAATAACTTTCAGTAGCAACATGAGCAAACTCAACAATATAACTATCAAGTAAAACATTCTTATCATGAGTCTCATGCATAAAATAATTACTACTCCCAACATAAGCATAGTCATTCTTATTAATTGTAGTGGGAGCAAATTCAACATAGTAGCTATCATCAAATATAGGAGGCATATTGTAATCATAATCAAATTTATCCTCCATAGTAGGTGGCACCAAAAGACTACTATCATTATAATCATCATAAATAGGAGGCAAATTATCATCAAAGTAAATTTTCTCCTCAGTGCTTGGGGGACTAAAAAGATCATGCTCATCAGAGCCAGCTTCCCCAAGCTTAGAATTTTCCATAGCATTAGCAACAATGGTGTTCAAAGCATTCATAGTAATAACATTCCCATTAGCATTCATATAAAACTCCATGGGTTTTTTAATTCTCTCTTCAAACACATCATGTCCTAATTCAAGATAAAGTTCATAAAGATCTCTCATATTTTTGTTGTTTTCCATTAAGCCTAACTAGTGAAATAAAAACATGCATCGAATTAAGTAAAGTAAAACAAGTAACTAATTTTTTTTTGTGTTTTGTTTTAGTGCAGCAAACAAAGTAGTAAATAAAATAAAGCAAGACAAAAAACAAAGTAAAGAGATTGCGATGTGGAGACTCCCCTTGCAGCGTGTCTTGATCTCCCCGGCAACGGCGCCAGAAAATTAGCTGCTAACGTGGAGTAGTAGCTTCCTTGTGATGTTGGGAACCCCAAGAGGAAGGTATGATGTGTACAGCAGCAAGTTTTCCCTCAGTAAGAAACCAAGGTTTATCGAACCAGTAGGAGCCAAGAAGCACGTTGAAGGTTGATGGCGACGGAGTGTAGTGCGGCGCAACACCAGGGATTCCGGTGCCAACGTGGAACCTGCACAACACAATCCAAGTACTTTGCCCCAACTTAACAGTGAGGTTGTCAATCTCACCGGCTTGCTGTAACAAAGGATTAGATGTATAGTGTGGAAGATGATGTTTGCAGAAAACAGTAGAAACAAGTATTGCAGTAGATTGTATTCGATGTAAAAGAATGGACCGGGGTCCACAGTTCACTAGAGGTGTCTCTCCCATAAGAAATAGCATATTGGGTAAACAAATTACAGCTTGGGCAATTGACAAATGGAGAGGGCATGACAATGCACATACATGACATGATGAGTATTGTGAGATTCAATTGGGCATTACGACAAAGTACATAGACCGCCATCCAGCATGCATCTATGCCTAAAAGTCCACTTTCAGGTTATCATCCGAACCCCTTCCGGTATTAAGTTGCAAGCAACAGACAATTGCATTAAGTATGGTGCGTAATGTAATCAATAACTATATCCTCGAACATAGCATCAATGTTTTATCCCTAGTGGCAACAGCACATCCATAACCTTAGAGGTTCTTGTCACTCCTCCAGATTCACGGAGACATGAACCCACTATGGAGCATAAATACTCCCTCTTGGAGTTACAAGCATCAACTTGGCCAAAGCATCTACTAGTAACGGAAAGCATGCAAGATCATAAACAACACATAGATTGATAATCAACATAACATAGTATTCTCTATCCATCGGATCCCAACAAACGCACATGTAGCTTTACAGATAGATGATCTTGATCATGATAGGCAGCTCACAAGATCAGACAATGATAGCACAATGAGGAGAAGACAACCATCTAGCTACTGCTATGGACCCATAGTCCAGGGGTGAACTACTCACTCATCAATCCGGAGGCGACCATGGCGGTGTAGAGTCCTCCGGGAGATGAATTCCCTCTCCGGCAGGGTGCCGGAGGCGATCTCCTGAATCCCCCGAGATGGGATTGGCGGCGGCGTCTCAGTATGTTTTCTCGTATCGTGGCTCTCGGTACTGGGGGTTTCGCGACGGAGGCTATTTGTAGGCGGAAGGGCAGGTCAGGGGGCCTGACAGGGGGCCCACACACTAGGGCGGCGCGGGCCCCCCCTTGGCCGCGCCGCCTTAGCGTGTCGGCGCCCTGTGGCCCCACTTCGTCTTCCCTCCGGTCTTCTGGAAGCTTTGTCGAAAAATAGGACCCTGGGCGTTGATTTCGTCCAATTCCGAGAATATTTCCTTACTATGATTTCTGAAACCAAAAACAGCAGAAAACAGCAACTGGCTCTTCGGCATCTCGTTAATAGGTTAGTGCCGGAAAATGCATAATAATGACATATAATGTGTATAAAACATGTGAGTATCATCATAAAAGTACCATGGAACATAAGAAATTATAGATACGTTTGAGACGTATCATGAGGCGCAAAACTAGAGCGTGACGTACAAAACTTACCCCCTCAACACGCCTCTTAAGAAAGAAGGAAGTTCATTATTTATCTCTAAACTCTCGAGAAAGTTCACTTTTGTCTTAAGATTTTTAGTTTAGTCTAAAACAAACTATGAACTCTTGGGAAATTACATATCCCATTTAACTGAGATAAATGTGCAGGTTTCTGGGCTTGTTCCGAGGCACGAGGACGCCATGGGCATCTGCCCTGGGCATGGTGGTGGCAACTGATGTCTACGCACGCTTCTATTCCTGTAGACAGTGTTGGGCCTCCAAGAGCAGAGGTTTGTAGAATAGCAGCAAGTTTCCCTTAAGTGAATCACCCAAGGTTTATCGAACTCAGGGAGGTAGAGGTCAAAGATATCCCTCTCAAGCAACCCTGCAATTAAGATACAAGAAGTCTCTTGTGTCCCCAACACACCTAATACACTTGTCAGATGTATAGGTGCATGATACGTCTCCGACGTATCGATAATTTCTTATGTTCCATGCTTGTTTTATGACAATACCTACATGTTTTATGCATACTTTATGTCATATTTATGCGTTTTCCGGAACTAACCTATTGACGAGATGCCGAAGTGCCGCTCTCGTTTTCTCGCTGTTTTTGGTTCCGTAAATCCTAGTAAGCAAATATTCTCGAATTGGACGAAATCAACGCCCAGAGTCTTATAATTGGACGAAGCTTCCAGAACACCCGAGAGCCGCCAGAGGGGAGCCCTGGGGGCCCCACACAACACCCTGGCGCGGCCAGAGGGGGGCCGCGCCGCCCTAGTGTGTGGGCCCACCAGGCCCCCTCCGAGGCTGCCCTTCCGCCTACTTAAAGCCTCCGTCGCGAAAACCCTACCACGTTCGACGAAACAAGCAGAAACCTTCCAGAGCCGCCGCCATCGCGAAGCCAAGATCTGGGGGACAGGAGTCTCTGTTCCGGCACGCCGCCGGGATGGGGAAGTGCCCCTGGAAGGCTTCTCCATCGACACCACCGCCATCTTCATCAACGCTGCTGTCTCCCATGAGGAGGGAGTAGTTCTCCATCGAGGCTCGGGGCTGTACCGGTAGCTATGTGGTTCATCTCTCTCCTTATGTACTTCAATACAATGATCTCATGAGCTGCCTTACATGATTGAGATCCATATGATGACGATTGTAATCTAGATGTCGTTATGCTAGTCAAGTGAATTTTACTTATGTGATCTCCGGAGACTCCTTGCCCCACGTGTGTAAAGGTGACAGTGTGTGCACCGTGTGGGTCTCTTAGGCTATATTTCACAGAATACTTATTCACTATTATGAATGGCATAGTGAAGTGCTTATTTATATCTCTTTATGATTGCAATGTGTTTTGTATCACAATTCATCCGTGTGCTACTCTAGTGATGTTATTAAAGTAGTTTATTCCTCCCGCACGGTGTAATGGTGACAAGTGTGTGCATCATGTAGTACTTGGCGTAGGCTATGATTGTGATCTCTTGTAGATTATGAAGTTAACTATTGCTATGATGGTATTGATGTGATCTATTCCTCCTTTCGTAGTGTGAAGGTGACAAGTAGTGCATGCTATGTTAGTACTTGGTTTGGTTATGTTGATCTGTCATGCACTCTAAGGTTATTTAAACATGAACATCGAATATTGTGGAGCTTGTTAACTCCGGCATTGAGGGTTCGTGTAATCCTACACAGTTAGTGGTGTTCATCATCCAACAAGAGGGTGTAGAGTCTAGCATTTATTTATTTATTCTGTTATGTGATCAATGTTGAGAGTGTCCACTAGTGAAAGTATGATCCCTAGGCCTTGTTCCTAAATACTGCTATCGCTGCTTGTTTACTGTTCTACTGCATCTTTACTTCCTGCAATATTACCACCATCAACTACACGCCAGCAAGCACTTTTCTGGCACCGTTGCTACTACTCATATTTATTCATACCACCTGTATTTCACTATCTCTTCGCCGAACTAGTGCACCTATTAGGTGTGTTGGGGACACAAGAGACTTCTTGCTTTGTGGTTGCAGGGTTGCATGAGAGGGATATCTTTGACCTCTTCCTCCCCGAGTTCGATAAACCTTGGGTGATCCACTTAAGGGAAACTTGCTTGCTGTTCTACAAACCTCTCGCTCTTGGAGGCCCAACACCTGTCTTCGAGAAAAGGAGGGGCGTAGACATCAAGCTATTTTCTGGCGCCGTTGCCGGGGAGGAAAGGTAAACGGCACTCACACACTGGCAAGCCCGGCAACTAAGCACTTTTCCTCCCTCGTCAACTACGCGCCAAGCTATTTTCTGGCACCGTTGCCGGGGAGGAAAGGTAAAAGGCACTCACACTCCGGATCTCGGCTACTAAGCTATTTTCCGGCGCCGTTGTAAGTGCTCGAAGCTATTTCCTTTAGATCCTGCAATTGCATCTTTTTGTTTCTTGTTTACACTAGTTAGGCATAATGGAAAACAACAAAAATATGAGAGATCTATATGAACTTTATCTTGAATTAGGACATGATGTGTTTGAAGAGAGAATTAAAAAACCCATGGAACTTTATATGCATGCTAATGGGAATGTTATTAATATGAATGCTTTGAACACTATTGTTGCTAATGCTATGGAAAATTCTAAGCTTGGGGAAGCTGGTTTTGATGAGCATGACCTTTTTAGTCCCCCAAGCATTGAGGAGAAAATTTACTTTGATGATACTTTGCCTCCTATTTATGATGATTATAATGATAGTAGTCTTTTGGTGCCACCTATAATGGAGGATAAAATTGATTATGATTACAATATGCCTCCTATATTTGATAGCTACTATGTTGAATTTGCTCCCACTACAATTAATAAGAATGACTATGCTTATGTGGAGAGTAATAATTTTATGCATGAGACTCATGATAAGAATGCTTTATGTGATAGTTATATTGTTGAGTTTGCTCATGATACTACTGAAAGTTATTATGAGAGAGGAAAATATGGTTGTAGAAGTTTTCATGTCACTAAAACACCTCTCTATATGCTAAAAATCTTGAAGTTGCGCTTGTCTAGTTTTCCTATGCTTATTGCATTATGCCTACATAACTTGTTTATTTACAAGATTCCTATGCATAGGAAGCATGTTAGACTTAAATGTGTTTTGAATTTGCCTCTTGATGCTCTCTTTTGCTTCAAATACTATTTCTTGCGAGTGCATCATTAAAACTGCTTAGCCCATCTTAATGGCTATAAAGAAAGAACTTCTTGGGAGATAACCCATGTGTTATTTTGCTACAGTACCTTGTTTTATATTTGTGTCTTGAAAGTTGTTTACTACTGTAGCAACCTCTCCTTATCTTAGTTTTGTGTTTTGTTGTGCCAAGTGAAGCCTCTAATCGAAGGTTGATACTAGATTTGGATTTCTGCGCAGAAACAGATTTCTATCTGTCACGAATCTGGGCTGTTTTCTCTGTAGTTAACTCAGAAAAATATGCCAATTTACGTGAGTGTTCCTCAGATATGTATGCAACTTTAATTAGTTTTGAGTTTTCGGATTTGAGCAACGGAAGTATTTATTAAAAATTCGTTTTTACGGACTGTTCTGTTTTGACAGATTCTGCCTTTTATTTCGCATTGCTTCTTTCGCTGTGTTGGGTGGATTTCTTTGTTCCATTACCTTCCAGTAGCTTTGAGCAATGTCCAGAAGTGTTAAGAATGATTGTGTCACCTCTGAACATGTGAGTTTTTGATTATGTACTAACCCCTCTAATGAAGTTTATGAGAAGTTTGGTGTGAAGAAAGTTTTCAAGGGTCAAGAGAGGAGGATGATATACTATGATCAAGAAGAGTTAAAGCTCTAAGCTTGGGGATGCCCCGGTGGTTCATCCCTGCATATTTCAAGAATACTCAAGCATCTAAGCTTGGGGATGCCCAAGGCATCCTCTTCTTCATCGACAACATTATCAGGTTCCTCCCCTGAAACTATATTTTTATTCGGTCACATCTTATGTGCTTTACTTGGAGCGTCTGTGTGTTTGTTTTTGTTTTTATTTGAATAAATGCTTGTGTGGGAGAGAGACACGCTCCGCTGGTTCGTATGAACACATGTGTTCTTAGCTTTTAATGTTCATGGCGAAGGTTGAAACTGCTTCGTTAATTTGTTATATGGTTGGAATCGGAAAATGATACATGTAGTAATTGCTAAAATATCTTGGATAATGTGATACTTGGCAATTGTTGTGCTCATGTTTAAGCTCTTGCATCATATACTTTGCACCTATTAATGAAGAAATACATAGAGCATGCTAAAATTTGGTTTGCATAATTGGTCTCTCTAAGGTCTAGATAATTTCTAGTATTGAGTTTGAACAACAAGGAAGACAGTGTAAAGTCTTATAATGTTTACAATATGTCTTTTATGTGAGTTTTGTCTGTACCGGTTCATCCTTGTGTTTGTTTCAAATAACCTTGCTAGCCTAAACCTTGTATCGAGAGGGAATACTTCTCATGCATCCAAAATCCTTGAGCCAACCACTATGCCATTTGTGTCCACCATACCTACCTACTACATGGTATTTTCTGCCATTCCAAGTAAATACTTCATGTGCTACCTTTAAACCTTCAAAATGCTTCTCAATTTGTGTTAATGTTTCATAGCTCATGAGGAAGTATGTGGTGTTTTATCTTTCGATCTTGTCATTTACTTTTGACAGACTTTCACAATGGACTAGTGGCTTCATCCGCTTATCCAATAATTTTGCAAAAAGAGCTGGCAATGGGGTTCCCAGCCTCGATTAATCAAACTTCATTAATAATTCTCTTCACATGTTTTGCTCTGATTCATCAGTAAGCAACATAATTTTGCAAATAGACCCTCCTCCATGGTATGAGATTGATGGTAGGCACCCGAGGATTCGGTTAGCCATGGCTTGTGTAAGCAAAGGTTGGGGGGAGTGTCACCCATAATAAAAACTAAAGTACATGTGTAAACAAAAGAGAAGAGGGATGATTTACCTTGCTGGTAGAGATAACGTCCTTCATGGGAGCCGCTCTTGAAAGTCTGGTTGGCGAGGTAGTTAGAGTACCCATTACTATTCGTTGACAACAACAAACACCTCTCAAAACTTTACTTTTATGCTCTATATGATTTCAAAATTTAAAAAGCTCTAGCACATGATTTAATCCCTGCTTCCCTCTGCGAAGGGCCATTCTTTTACTTTTATTGTTGAGTCAGTTCACCTATCTCTCTCCACCTTAAGAAGCAAACACTTGTGTGAACTGTGCATTGATTCCTACATACTTGCATATTGCACTTGTTATATTGCTTTGCATTGACAACTATCCATGAGATATACATGTTACAAGTTGAAAGCAACCGCTGAAACTTCATCTTCCTTTGTGTTGCTTCAATACCTTTACTTTGAATTATTGCTTTATGAGTTAACTCTTATGCAAGACTTATTGATGCTTGTCTTGAAAGTACTATTCATGAAAAGTCTTTGCTTTATGATTCATTTGTTTACTCATGTCATTACCATTGTTTTGATCGCTGCATTCATTACATATGCTTACAATAGTATGATCAAGGTTATGATGGCATGTCACTTCAGAAATTCTCTTTGTTATCGTTTACCTGCTCGGGACGAGCAGGAACTAAGCTTGGGGATGCTGATACGTCTCCGACGTATCGATAATTTCTTATGTTCCATGCTTGTTTTATGACAATACCTACATGTTTTATGCATACTTTATGTCATATTTATGCGTTTTCCGGAACTAACCTATTGACGAGATGCCGAAGTGCAGTTCCTGTTTTCTGATGTTTTTGGTTCCAGAAATCCTAGTAAGAAAATATTCTCGGAATTGGACGAAATCAACGCCCAGAGTCTTATAATTGGACGAAGCTTCCAGAACACCTGAGAGCCGCCAGAGGGGAGCCCTGGGGGCCCCACACAACACCCTGGCGCGGCCAGAGGGGGCCGCGCCGCCCTAGTGTGTGGGCCCACCAGGCCCCCTCCGAGGCTGCCCTTCCGCCTACTTAAAGCCTCCGTCGCGAAAACCCTACCACGTTCGACGAAACAAGCGAGAAACCTTCCGGAGCCGCCGCCATCGCGAAGCCAAGATCCGGGGGACAGGAGTCTCCGTTCCGGCACGCCGCCGGACGGGGAAGTGCCCCCGGAAGGCTTCTCCATCGACACCACCGCCATCTTCATCAACGCTGCTGTCTCCCATGAGGAGGGAGTAGTTCTCCATCGAGGCTCGGGGCTGTACCGGTAGCTATGTGGTTCATCTCTCTCCCTATGTACTTCAATACAATGATCTCATGAGCTGCCTTACATGATTGAGATCCATATGATGATGATTGTAATCTAGATGTCGTTATGCTAGTCAAGTGAATTTTACTTATGTGATCTCCGGAGACTCCTTGCCCCACGTGTGTAAAGGTGACAGTGTGTGCATCGTGTGGGTCTCTTAGGCTATATTTCACGAATACTTATTCACTCGTTATGAATGGCATAGTGAAGTGCTTATTTATATCTCTTTATGATTGCAATGTGTTTTGTATCACAATTCATCTGTGTGCTACTCTAGTGATGTTATTAAAGTAGTTTATTCCTCCCGCACGGTGTAATGGTGACGAGTGTGTGCATCGTGTAGTACTTGGCGTAGGCTATGATTGTGATCTCTTGTAGATTATGAAGTTAACTATTGCTATGATGGTATTGATGTGATCTATTCCTCCTTTCGTAGTGTGAAGGTGACAAGTGTGCATGCTATGTTAGTACTTGGTTTGGTTATGTTGATCTGTCATGCACTCTAAGGTTATTTAAACATGAACATCGAATATTGTGGAGCTTGTTAACTCCGGCATTGAGGGTTCGTGTAATCCTACACAGTTAGTGGTGTTCATCATCCAACAAGAGGGTGTAGAGTCTAGCATTTATTTATTTATTCTGTTATGTGATCAATGTTGAGAGTGTCCACTAGTGAAAGTATGATCCCTAGGCCTTGTTCCTAAATACTGCTATCGCTGCTTGTTTACTGTTCTACTGCATCTTTACTTCCTGCAATATTACCACCATCAACTACACACCAGCAAGCACTTTTCTGGCACCGTTGCTACTACTCATATTTATTCATACCACCTGTATTTCACTATCTCTTCGCCGAACTAGTGCACCAATTAGGTGTGTTGGGGACACAAGAGACTTCTTGCTTTGTGGTTGCAGGGTTGCATGAGAGGGATATCTTTGACCTCTTCCTCCCTGAGTTCGATAAACCTTGGGTGATCTACAAACCTCTGCTCTTGGAGGCCCAACACTGTCTACAGGAAAAGGAGGGGGCATAGACATCAGTGCACTAGTTCGGCGAAGAGATAGTGAAATACAAGTAATATGGATGATTATAAGTAGTAATTGCAATCTGAAATAAAAATGGCAGCAAGCGAACATGTAGCAGAACTTGTTGGAAACGGTGTTTCAATGCTTAGAAACAAGGCCTAGGTATCATACTTTCACTAGTGGATACTCTCAACAATGATCACATAATTGAATAAATAAATGCTACTCTCAAACACTCTCTTGTTGGATAACAAACACCATTCATTGTGAAGGCTGCAAAAGCACACCTCAAGCCGGAGTAAACAAGCTCCACAACGTAATAAAGGAATCACACACGATGCACACACTGTCACCATCACACCGTGGAGAGTGACTCCGAAGTTCATATTAAAGTAACCTCTAGAGTGCATAATAGACAAGAGTAACATCTACATATTCAACTAGATTACAAAGCTCATGATCACATAAAGATCACACCATGGGAGAGAGAGCTGAGCCACATAGCTACCGGTAGAGCCCTCAGCCTTGGGGGAGAACTACTCCCTCTTCATCATGGGAGACAGCAACGGTGATGAAGATGGCGATGGAGTCGATGGAGATGGCTCCAGGGGCAATTCCCCGTCCCGGCAGGGTGCCGAAACAGCTGTCCCCCAAATTAGGGTTTTTTGTGGCGGCGGAGCTACGGAACTCTTCTGGAGAAATCGTCGATCCCTTTAAGGTTTTCAGTGCAGGAGCTTAATATAAGCGAAAGGGCGGCGCGAGGGGGTGCTGTAACGGCCCCGGGTAGTACCCCATATTAGTTTTGTCTGTGCTTTCCTTTTATGCATCATCATAGCATCATGCATTCATCTCATCCATGTTTTACAGAATAAAACTATTTTTATAAATCCCTAATTCAGTTTTCCCCTCTCATATGGTCTTATAATAAAACCTTCCCCCTTTTTCTCTTTAATCAAAACACTAATTTCCAAGAAACCCTAGTCCCTCTACCCCTCTAATTTTCCTTATTTTATAATTAAGTTTTTCCAACAAATATTTTTGTGTAATATAAGGTGGTTTGCTTTTGTTACAAATAAATTAAATATTTTTGAAAACTATTTTTAAATCTACCTCTCACCTTGTCTCAAAACTCAAAACAGTTTTCAAAATAAAGAAGAAAACGTTTTAAAAATAAAAACCCTCCCCTTCTAACCTGGGCTCCCTCTCTCTACCCCTGGCCCATTCTTTCCCTCCCCGGCCCAAGGCAGCGCAGACCCACCTTCCTCGGCCCAGCCCACCGGCGCCATACCCCTTCGGCGAAAGGAGAAAGATCTCCTTGTCGTCTTCTTCCTTCACGAGAGCTGCGTGACCCTCTCGGTCCTCCACCACCGATCGCCACCACTCCACCTGCTCCCTCCTCCCTTTTAATCCTCTTCTCAAGAGCCACAGAAACCCTAGCCTTCCTTCCTCCTCTCGCGCCGCCACCTTCCTTCTTCCCTCTATTTTCTTGTTCTCTGTGAACCAAAGAAAATCAACGAACAATACAGCACCACCTCCTCGCCATGGCGCCACCGCTCCAGGCTGCCCCTCGCCGAGATAAAGGCACCATAAGAAGCGCCTTGTCGTCCTCTCCATCCTCCTGCAAGGAATCGACTCAAAGATCTCCCAATCTTCGCCAATTTCGCCGATTCCATCCTCCAACATCCACCTTCCGACGACGAATCCGGACGGTCTGGCCATCCCGCGGCTTCCCCGACCCCTCCATGAGCTTCGGGGTGAGATACTCGTCCTCCGGAACCTCTCCTCGAGTTTCTTACCGCTGTATGTCAACTCGCCGATGGTGACCGTCATTTTCCCCGCGAGCTCCGTCTCCGGCGAGCTATGGTGGTTCCCCAACGCCATGGCGGCACCTTCCGGACTCCCCTTGGTCTTCCGCTTGGAGCGCACCGACTCCCGCATCCCGGCGCATGTTCCGTCGCCGGATCAAGGCTCGACTCCGTCAAGTCCGTACGCCATGGTTGCATCTTCAAAGTCCAGTGAGTGCTACTTCATGTCGCCGCGCGCCACGCTACCGTTCATCGATCCGCACGGTAGCCCCGTGGTTAGTCTCTCTTCCCCGCTTCCAACAAATCCTCGTGTTCAATTCCTAGGGAGAGCAAATCCCCACCTTTTTATTTCTTTTCCGAACCCGACAGGTGGGTCCCGTTTGTCGCTGACCTCCGGCGCCACCTCACCTTCCCCGCCTCATCGGCGCCGAGACAGAGCCTCCCGGCCCCGCGGGTCAGCCCCCGTGGCTAGCTCCCTTCTCGGTATAAAACATTTTCCTATTTTTGTGTTTTCTGAAATTTGCGTAAAAATGTTCAATCTTGCATAAATCATAACTCTCAAACCATTACTCGAAATAAAATATATTTTATATGTTTATTGATCAGAAAAATGCGAGGAACATTAATATGCCATCCATTCATCTGTTTGCATCTCGCATCATGTCGCGCGTTGATAGTCGTGCATGTTCACCTAACATATATGCGGAGTATTTCGGTTATCCACCAAAGGTTCCCCGCTCCGTTTAATATTGAAGTAGCTCACCCTTGCCATGTCGTGCCATGCTAATCAACACTTAAATTTGTCGGTAGAAAATGCAACTCTAACCTAATTTGGTTGTACGGGTTCCGATCCCGCTTAATTTGGATAAGTTGCACCGCATCATCGTTGCCATGCCATGCATATCATGTTGAGCATGCCGAATTCTTCTCCGTAGTAGTAAGATTTGCATCCGTTGTTTGTTGTAGCATTTGTTTCTTCACGGATAGGATCACGAAGTGTTGATGTGAGATACGATGAATTCTCCGACAAGTTCTTCCGCAGCTTTTCACAGGCGAGCCCTCTCTCTTAACCTATTTTACTCTCTCCCTCGCACTGCTATCCTTATGTTGCGATTCTTTATCGAGTCACGTGTCCTATTCCACTTGTTTACCAAATAATCCTATATGTATCATTCCTTACCCATAGCCGTTGCTTGATGTTTGAGCCTTGCGAGTCGTAGGCGTGTTTAGGATCTGTTGTTTATCTCGATCTCGTTATCGGGATATGTTGGGTTGTTGGGAGGTTATCACATGCTTTATCTTTTGTTGGAGATACACATGTTTTACTTAATTGTTAACAACTAAAATTGTAAGCGAGGCATCTCGTGACCCCTTTGCGAAAGCATCGGAACTTTGACTCACTAATGTCCCCTAGGACCCGAGTTCTTGTTATCTGTTCCGAGACTGAGCGCTCTATCCACACGTGGGTATGCTTACCGGGTCTCCCCTCGACCACTGCCGGAATCTACAGCTTTGTCCAGTGGCCACAACTAGTTTGAATGTTTGTTTGTTTCTCTCGGGCGTGCAAGCATGTTTTTTTTTGTGGTCAGATGATATGATGTTACTTTTGGGGAAGACATGTGTGCCTTGTATCCCCGTTGTCTCTTGCACGTCCGTAGGTGCGACACGTATTGTTAAGAGGTCATCCTCTAGTGAGCTCTGATCCTCTTAGCCGTTCTCGCAACAGCTAGGTCCGCGTCGGAGTTTCGATCGGGCTCCGAAACGGGTTAACTTAGTTAGGTGTCTTCCTGGACATTGTTGTAGTGAAGGAGAGTGCATGTCGTGATATCCACCTGTCGTAAGTGGGTTGAGCGTGCGTGTGGGCACATTTGGGCACCCTTGCAGGGTTACATCTTATCGATAAGCCGTGTCCACGGTTATGGACAACTTGGAGCTGTATGACTCGATCATAGACAACTTACACCTTTTACTTGTTGTTAATAATCTGTTGATAACTTGCGTAGTAATATAGCATTACTTCAACCGATACCTAATAAAACTTGTCCACCGTTGAGTGCCTTTTACATTGCCTCTTCGCAATTGTTGAAGGGGATATGTGTAATCGGCTGGGTTATGTTTGTGTAGTATTTATTTGTTACCTTGTGCGCTCTCTTACCTTCTCTGAGTAGACGGATGTTGTAGCGTGTCTCTATTGGTTATAGTTTTGCTGCCGCTAAACCTACCATATAGCCCCAGGCGATATATATTTATACTCGCCCGGCGAGCATAGCCCTTTCTATTCTCGCTAAGTACGTGTCGGAGTTCGTTCCTTGGTACTTACTCTCGCCTTTTCCCTTTCTCTTTTGCTTCCTCCCTTTTGTCGGCAACCGATGGCCCGATTTTGGCAGTGTACAAGATGATGACGTTAGCAAGGTTACCCTTCCGGCTTGGCCCGGGCGGGGTTATGGACGCCACTGGTTATCTTCAGAACTCTTAGTCCAATTTGTATCTTGTCCGTACTCGGACGTATTTGATCTTCTGTACGATTTGGATCTTTGTATTGTATATTTGTATCTTGACTCGTTGGAGTCATTGTTGTAATATATGTATCTTGTGGGCTCTATTGTAATCCTGTTGTAATGTTACCGCTCGTGTTAATTCCTCTGGCATCACGTGTGTGATTTGTCGCGCACGTCGTGTCGGAGGGCGTCTCTGAGTCGATATCGTGCGGATTTCGGCGGGATCGCTGGAATCCTCATGGTACCGGTTCCGGGGCGTCACAAGTTGGTATCAGAGCCTCAGGTTGATGGTACCCCACTAGTCCAGCCTGTAGGATAACCTTGCCAATGGTCGTTGAGTTTAGAGCGTCCAAACCTATTTTCAAAAATTCGTTAGATAGATCTGATTCGCTCTATTTTTCTCCTTACCTGAATTCTTTCTCATCGTACCTTTGCGAGCTTTGAGTCTTTTCTCTTATCTGTTTCTCTGAGTCTTAGGTTCCGACGTGGGCTGGACGATCTCTGCCTTAACCTAATAGGACCGTTCTCTGAAGACCTTCCGACAGAAGAATATCACCGACGGCAACCTTGTCTTCTCCGATTGATATCATCCTTATTTTATGATCCCTCTTCAATTCCTTGTGCTTTGACCCAATCGAATCCTTGCTGACAATGCTTGTCGATATCGTCAATCTAAGATCCGAGAGTTGGTTACACGATTCTCCTATTTATGTTCAGGGTCAATGGTTCGGGTGCGGGATGGATTGGCCCCCATACCGACTACTCTTACTAATCGCCCTTGTTACGTGAATTGGTGGATTCGTGTGATTGTTACTCCTTCCTTTGTTTCTCCGGAGTCATCATTGTCATCGGAAACACGACTTCTTGTTGGTGGTGTCGCCGATCAAGCTGGAGCAAGACTTCTTGTTAGTGGTGTCGAGGAGATCGACACGTCGCCGGAAGATCCGATAGGTTCACCTCTCTCCCCGTACTCGGACGTGGAATCTCGGGCGAGATTCCTTGTTAGTGGTGTCGATTGTAACGGCCCGGGTAATACCCCATATTAGTTTTGTCTCGTGCTTTCCTTTTATGCATCATCATAGCATCATGCATTCATCTCATCCATGTTTTACGTAATAAAACTATTTTTATAAATCCCTAATTCAGTTTTCCCCTCTCATATGGTCTTATAATAAAACCTTCCCCCTTTTTCTCTTTAATCAAAACACTAATTTCCAAGAAACCCTAGTCCCTCTACCCCTCTAATTTTCCTTATTTTATAATTAAGTTTTTCCAACAAATATTTTTGTGTAATATAAGGTAGTTTGCTTTTGTTACAAATAAATTAAATATTTTTGAAAACTATTTTGAAATCTACCTCTCACCTTGTCTCAAAACTCAAAATAGTTTTCAAAATAAAGAAGAAAACGTTTTAAAAATAAAAACCCTCCCCTTCTAACCTGGGCTCCCTCTCTCTACCCCCGGCCCATTCTTTCCCTCCCTCGCCCAAGGCAGCGCGGACCCACCTTCCTCGGCCTAGCCCACCAGCGCCATACTCCTTCGAGCGAAAGGAGAAAGATCTCCTTGTCGTCTTCTTCCTTCACGAGAGCTGCGTGACCCTCTCGGTCCTCCACCACCGATCGCCACCACTCCACCTGCTCCCTCCTCCCTTTTAATCCTCTTCTCAAGAGCCACGTAAACCCTAGCCTTCCTTCCTCCTCTCGCGCCGCCACCTCCCTTCTTCCCTCTATTTTCTTGTTCCGTGTGAACCAAAGAAAATCAACAAACAATACAAGCACCACCTCCTCACCATGGCGCCACCGCTCCAGGCTGCCCCTCGCCGAGATAAAGGCACCAGAAGAAGCGCCTTGTCGTCCTCTCCATCCTCCCCAAAGGAATCGACTCAAAGATCTCCCAATCTTCGCCAATTTCGCCGATTCCATCCTCCGACATCCACCTTCCGACGACGAATCCGGACGGTCCGGCCATCCCGCGGCTTCCCCGACCCCTCCATGAGCTTCGTGGTGAGATACTCGTCCTCCGAACCTCTCCTCGAGTTTCTTACCGCCGTATGTCAACTCGCCGATGGTGACCGTCATTTTCCCCGCGAGCTCCGTCTCCGGCGAGCTATGGTGGTTCCCCAACGCCATGGCGGCACCTTCGGACTCCCCTTGGTCTTCCGCTTGGAGCGCACCGACTCCCGCATCCCGAGCGCATGTTCCGTCGCCGGATCAAGGCTCGACTCCGTCAAGTCCGTACGCCATGGTTGCATCTTCAAAGTCCGGTAGTGCTACTTCATGTCGCCGCGCGCCCGCTACCTGTTCATCGATCCGCACGGTAGCCCAAGGGTTAGTCTCTCTTCCTCGCTTCCAACATATCCTCGTGTTCAATTCCTAGGGAGAGCGAATCCCCACCTTTTTATTTCTTTTCCGAACCTCGACAGTGGGTCCCGTTTGTCGCGTGACCTCCGGCGCCACCTCACCTTCCCCTGCCTCATCGCCGCCGAGTCGAGCCTCCTGGCCCCGCGGGTCAGCCCCTGTGGCTAGCTCCCTTCTGGTATAAATTTTTTTCTTATTTTTGTGTTTTCTGAAATTTGCAGAAAAATGTTCAATCTTGCATAAATCATAACTCTCAAACCATTACTCGAAATAAAATATATTTTATATGTTTATTGATCAGAAAAATGCGAGGAACATTAATATGCCATCCATTCATCTGTTTGCATCTCGCATCATGTCGCGCGTTGATAGTCGTGCATGTTCACCTAACATATATGCGGAGTATTTCGGTTATCCACCAAAGGTTTCCCCGCTTCGTTTAATATTGAAGTAGCTCACCCTTGCCATGTCGTGCCATGCTAATCAACACTTAAATTTGTCGGTAGAAAATGCAACTCTAACCTAATTTGGTTTTACGGGTTCCGATCCCGCTTAATTTGGATAAGTTGCACCGCATCATCGTTGCCTTGCCATGCATATCATGTTGAGCATGCCGAATTCTTCGTAGTAGTAGTAAGATTTGCATCCGTTGTTTGTTGTAGCATTTGTTTCTTCACGGATAGGATCACGAAGTGTTGATGTGAGATACGATGAATTCTCCGACAAGTTCTTCCGCAGCTTTTCACAGGCGAGCCCTCTCTCTTAACCTATTTTACTCTCTCCCTCGCACTGCTATCCTTATGTTGCGATTCTTTATCGAGTCACGTGTCCTATTCCACTTGTTTACCAAATAATCCTATATGTATCATTCCTTACCCATAGCCGTTGCTTGATGTTTGAGCCTTGCGAGTCGTAGGCGTGTTTAGGATCCGTTGTTTATCTCGATCTCGTTATCGGGATATGTTGGGTTGTTGGGAGGTTATCACATGCTTTATCTTTTGTTGGAGATACACATGTTTTACTTAATTGTTAACAACTAAAATTGTAAGCAGAGGCATCTGTGAGCCCCTTTGCGAAAGCATCGGAACTTTGACTCACTAATGTCCCCTAGGACCCGGGTTCTTGTTATCTGTTCCGAGACTGAGCGCTCTATCCACACGTGGGTATGCTTACCGGGTCTCCCCTCGACCACTGCCGGAATCTACAGCTTTGTCCAGTGGCCACAACTAGTTTGAATGTTTGTTTGTTTCTCTCGGGCGTGCAAGCATGTTTTTTTGTGTGGTCAGATGATATGATGTTACTTTTGGGGAAGACATGTGTGCCTTGTATCCCCGTTGTCTCTTGCACGTCCGTAGGTGCGACACGTATTGTTAAGAGGTCATCCTCTAGTGGGCTCTGATCCTCTTAGCCGTTCTCGCAACAGCTAGGTCCGCGTCGGAGTTTCGATCGGGCTCCGAAACGGGTTAACTTAGTTAGGTGTCTTCCTAGACATTGTTGTAGTGAAGGAGAGTGCGTGTCATGATATCCACCTGTCGTAAGTGGGTTGAGCGTGCGTGTGGGCACATTTGGGCACCCCTGCAGGGTTACATCTTATCGATAAGCCGTGTCCGCGGTTATGGACGACTTGGAGCTGTATGACTCGATCATAGACAACTTACACCTTTTACTTGTTGTTAATAATCTGTTGATAACTTGCGTAGTAATATAGCATTACTTCAACCGATACCTAATAAAACTTGTCCACCGTTGAGTGCCTTTTACATTGCCTCTTCGCAATTGTTGAAGGGGATATGTGTAATCGGCCGGGTTATGTTTGTGTAGTATTTATTTGTTACCTTGTGCGCTCTCTTACCTTCTCTGAGTAGACGGATGTTGTAGCGTGTCTCTATTGGTTATAGTTTTGCTGCCGCTAAACCTACCATATAGCCCCAGGCGATATATATTTATACTCGCCCGGCGAGCATAGCCCTTTCTATTCTCGCTAAGTACGTGTCGGAGTTCGTTCCTTGGTACTTACTCTCGCCTTTTCCCTTTCTCTTTTGCTTCCTCCCTTTTGTCGGCAAGCGATGGCCCGATTTTGGCAGGTACAAGATGATGACGTTAGCAAGGTTACCCTTCCGGCTTGGCCTGGGCGGGGTTATGGACGCCACTGGTTATCTTCAGAACTCTTAGTCCAATTTGTATCTTGTCCGTACTCGGACGTATTTGATCTTCTGTACGATTTGGATCTTTGTATTGTATATTTGTATCTTGACTCGTTGGAGTCGTTGTTGTAATATATGTATCTTGTGGGCTCTATTGTAATCCTGTTGTAATGTTACCGCTCGTGTTAATTCCTCCGGCATCACGTGTGTGATTTGTCGCGCACGTCGTGTCGGAGGGCGTCTCCGAAGTCGATATCGTGCGGATTTCGGCGGGATCGCTGGAATCCTCATGGTACCGGTTCCGGGGCATCACAAGTTGGTATCAGAGCCTCAGGTTGATGGTACCCCACTAGTCCATCCTGTAGGATAACCTTGCCAATGGTCGTTGAGTTTAGAGCGTCCAAACCTATTTTCAAAAATTCGTTAGATAGATCTGATTCGCTCTATTTTTCTCCTTACCTGAATTCTTTCTCATCGTACCTTTGCGAGCTTTGAGTCTTTTCTCTTATCTCGTTTCTCTCGAGTCTTAGGTTCCGACGTGGGCTGGACGATCTCTGCCTTAACCTAATAGGACCGTTCTCTGAAGACCTTCCGACAGAAGAATATCATCGACGGCAACCTTGTCTTCTCCGATTGATATCATCCTTATTTTATGATCCCTCTTCAATTCCTTGTGCTTTGACCCAATCGAATCCTTGCTGACAATGCTTGTCGATATCGTCAATCTAAGATCCGAGAGTTGGTAACACGATTCTCCTATTTATGTTCAGGGTCAATGGTTCGGGTGCGGGATGGATTGGCCCCCATACCGACTACTCTTACTAATCGCCCTTGTTACGTGAATTGGTGGATTCGTGTGATTGTTACTCCTTCCTTTGTTTCTCCGGAGTCATCATCGTCATCGGAAACACGACTTCTTGTTGGTGGTGTCGCCGATCAAGCTGGAGCAAGACTTCTTGTTAGTGGTGTCGAGGAGATCGACACGTCGCCGGAAGATCCGATAGGTTCACCTCTCTCCCCCGTACCTGGACGTGGAATCTCGGGGCGAGATTCCTTGTTAGTGGTGTCGATTGTAACGGCCCCGGGTAGTACCCCATATTAGTTTTGTCTCGTGCTTTCCTTTTATGCATCATCATAGCATCATGCATTCATCTCATCCATGTTTTACAGAATAAAACTATTTTTATAAATCCCTAATTCAGTTTTCCCCTCTCATATGGTCTTATAATAAAACCTTCCCCCTTTTTCTCTTTAATCAAAACACTAATTTCCAAGAAACCCTAGTCCCTCTACCCCTCTAATTTTCCTTATTTTATAATTAAGTTTTTCCAACAAATATTTTTGTGTAATATAAGGTAGTTTGCTTTTGTTACAAATAAATTAAATATTTTTGAAAACTATTTTGAAATCTACCTCTCACCTTGTCTCAAAACTCAAAATAGTTTTCAAAATAAAGAAGAAAACGTTTTAAAAATAAAAACCCTCCCCTTCTAACCTGGGCTCCCTCTCTCTACCCCTGGCCCATTCTTTCCCTCCCCGGCCCAAGGCAGCGCAGACCCACCTTCCTCGGCCTAGCCCACCAGCGCCATACCCCTTCAGCGAAAGGAGAAAGATCTCCTTGTCGTCTTCTTCCTTCACGAGAGCTGCGTGACCCTCTGGTCCTCCACCACCGATCGCCACCACTCCACCTGCTCCCTCCTCCCTTTTAATCCTCTTCTCAAGAGCCACAGAAACCCTAGCCTTCCTTCCTCCTCTCGCGCCGCCACCTCCCTTCTTCCCTCTATTTTCTTGTTCTCTGTGAACCAAAGAAAATCAACAAACAATACAGCACCACCTCCTCACCATGGCGCCACCGCTCCAGGCTGCCCCTCGCCGAGATAAAGGCACCATAAGAAGCGCCTTGTCGTCCTCTCCATCCTCCTGCAAGGAATCGACTCAAAGATCTCCCAATCTTCGCCAATTTCGCCGATTCCATCCTCCGACATCCACCTTCCGACGACGAATCCGGACGGTCTGGCCATCCCGCGGCTTCCCTGACCCCTCCATGAGCTTCAGGGTGAGATACTCGTCCTCCAGAACCTCTCCTCGAGTTTCTTACCGCTGTATGTCAACTCGCCGATGGTGACCGTCATTTTCCCCGCAGAGCTCCGTCTCCGGCGAGCTATGGTGGTTCCCCAACGCCATGGCGGCACCTTCTGGACTCCCCTTGGTCTTCCGCTTGGAGCGCACCGACTCCCGCATCCCAGCGCATGTTCCGTCGCCAGATCAAGGCTCGACTCCGTCAAGTCTGTACGCCATGGTTGCATCTTCAAAGTCCGGTAGTGCTACTTCATGTCGCCGCGCGCCTGCTACTGTTCATCGATCCGCACGGTAGCCCAGTGGTTAGTCTCTCTTCCTGCTTCCAACAGATCCTGTGTTCAATTCCTAGGGAGAGCAAATCCCCACCTTTTTATTTCTTTTCCGAACCTGACAGGTGGGTCCCGTTTGTCAGTGACCTCCGGCGCCACCTCACCTTCCCTGCCTCATCAGCGCTGAGTCAGAGCCTCCTGGCCCCGCGGGTCAGCCCCTGTGGCTAGCTCCCTTCTGGTATAAAACATTTTCCTATTTTTGTGTTTTCTGAAATTTGCAGAAAAATGTTCAATCTTGCATAAATCATAACTCTCAAACCATTACTCGAAATAAAATATATTTTATATGTTTATTGATCAGAAAAATGCGAGGAACATTAATATGCCATCCATTCATCTGTTTGCATCTCGCATCATGTCGCGCGTTGATAGTCGTGCATGTTCACCTAACATATATGCGTAGTATTTCGGTTATCCACCAAAGGTTTCCCCGCTTCGTTTAATATTGAAGTAGCTCAGTGTCAACACCCAGATTTTTAAGTCCAAATGCCTATTATGTCATTCATCGCAATCCCAGGAATATTGTTTTTGCGAGACATAATAGATTGATATCACAGAACATCATTCATTACAACATCATAATTGTCTTACAACAAAGGATCACATGATCCAGTCTCATTACAATAGTAGACGATCTATTGATCAATTACAAAACACATAGCGGAAGCGAAGTAGCGTAGTAGTAGTCCATCTATTCCACGAGCAACCGTTGACGTCGGGAGTGATCCTAGTTGTCGTAGACGTCCTGTCGTCCTTCTTCCGGTTCCGGTACTCCTCTTCATAGTCTGGCCATTTGAATAGACAGGGACAAAGCCATGAGTACTTTAAAGTACTCGCAAACTAATACTAAGGTAAGTATTATCAACTATGGAAGGGGATGCTAAGCTCTAGTTTCATTTGCATAAAGCCAGTTTTTATTTCATAAGCACTTTAGTAAACAAGGACTTTTCATTTGCCTAACTTAACTCAAGTGGGAACATTAGTGTCATTCCCACAACTCAGTTGTGATTCAAAGTCAAAGTCACCTTTCAAACTCAAGTCACAAGTCACCCTTCATATTTTTGGAAAAGTTCGATGACGGAACAAGTATAGCCTTTCCAATCGTCCATGACCGCGGACGCGGCTATTCGAATAGGTTTACACTCGCGAGAGGTTGTACACTTGTGCCACAACAATTGCAATAGTTCGTCGGGGTAATCGGCCCCGATTTATCGTACGCGATACGCGAACTACCAATCCTAACCTTTCATTTACATACCCTAGTATAGGCACCTCTCCCCATGAGCTTGGCCTCCCGGTGATAGCCAACTCGTTAACCCGGAACCGCACGGGGCTTGGCCGTACAATTCACCTCAATTCACGTCATTTTACTTTCAACGGAGGCAGCCTCGGCATAACCCCTATGACGCTTGTTCGGAGGAACCCATACTAAGACACATGAATTTCCAGCTAAGCCTTACCCAGATTCAGGTATTGTGGGGGTACTTGTAAAATTGGAATGGTATCGCATCCGAGCCCAACCATCAGTTTTTTTGTGAAATTCACCAAGTCATTCACAGGTCATATTCACCTTCAAAATCTTTCAATAGAATGACTCACCATTCCAAGGTTTTCAAATTCATTTCACACCCACAAGTTCCCATCTAGAGTAGTCATTTTTAATTTAGCACTAGCATCTAGGTATGAGGAGTGCTAAGTACTTTGCTTTGATTCTAGGCTAACTTTGATACTCTTGAACTAATCCAATACTAACCAATTAAACCATAAATCAAAAAGTACTTTGCTTAAAACAAAGGTAAGTAAAGCTTGTAAAGTAAAAACTGGGAAAAAATAGGATCATGAGCAACAATTATAAAAGGGGGATGCCTTGCCCATGGTGAGCTTGGCACTTTGCAAGAGTATTATCTTGCCTTGGTTGGGGAATTGGTCAAAGTGGTCTTCTTCTCCTTGGAAGTAGACCTCCTCCTCCTCTTGATACTCCTTGGTACTAGCGTCTAAAATACGAATACGAGGTACACAATCATCATACCAAACTTATTTACTAAACTAAGCACACACATGATTCACACAACTTAAACTAGCATCACACATTACTATTAAGTTGGTGGATGTGTTTTTCTTATTTAAGAAAAATAATTTCCTCTCATACTAACTTAGGTGTCACTTTTAATTACTTAGAGAAATAATTTCCTCTCATTATCTTATTAAGATTTAATTTCTCTTATGAATAATATATGACCTAGGTTGACCAAAGTCAACCTCTTCATACTTATCATTTGAGAGAATGATTTAAATGAGGTTCCATACCTCATGCAATTTAATACTAACATGGTAGTGATTTAATGTCACCAAATAACTCAACATGAGATTATATAGACCATGGTTACTACCTCATGTTGAATTACTTGAGAACAAGATTTAAATGAGAGGAATACCTCCCATATGATTTAACACATAGTTGTAATTAAATCTAAAAACTATTATTGAGGTGATTTAATATTCTCAAGAAGAATCCTATGGGGTCATGAAGACTAAGGTCATCACCTCACATTGAATCACTTGGAATACAAATTTAAATGAGATGCTATACCTCATACAATTTAAATACTATTTTGAAAAGGGTTTAAATGGGCTAGAGTTTGACTACCTAGCCAATACTTTGCTCTAGCCCATGATCATACACAAGTACATATGTCATATTTTTACATAAACAAATAGAGTTTGTGAAATGTGAATTATGGGAGGTGTAATCACCTCAAAATTCAAAAGGGTTGATTTTTAATAATTATTCTAAGTCAGAAAAGTCCATGTCTTGTTTATTTTCCCACTTTAATTCTACAACAGATATGGGTTTGAATCCAGTGGCAATGGATAGAGCTTTTAATAAGCTTTCCAAATATATAAAATTTGGAAATTTTGGCCAAGTAGGTTTGGAGATATTTGAATTGGAAAAAGTACCTGCAAGGAATTTACATGAAAAGATTTAAATCGAAGTTCAAACGGTGGGCCTAGGCGGGAAAACGAAGTGGGCTGCACAGGGGCTAAACGGGCCAGCCCAGTGGGCAGCCACGCTGGACGAGAGGGGACTGACGGCGGGGTCCACTGTCAGCCAGTGTTTCCCCAGCCGAAACGGTACGCGAGGAGGGCCGTCGGATTAAAAGGAGATCAGAGGGTTCTGGGTCGTCCCCGTCCTCGACGAAGAGGTCCGGCGAACTAACCCTACTGGCGGCGAGGAGGGTCGCGGTAGGAGGCTTACCGGTGTCCAGGGAGTCCGGCGAGGCGGGCGATCGGCGTTGGAGACGATGGCGGTTCGAGGGAGGGTCGCAGCAGCGCTTGGGGTGGAAAAAATCAATGGCGCTGTTGTGGGGGTACTGCGGGGCGCCGGCGAGCAATTGGGGCTGGCTAGGGCACAATGTGAGGAGGTAGGGGGTCGAGGAGAGTCAGAGATGGTAGGGGAGGCGACTGGTTTGGAGTTTTGAGGCGGGAGCGTCCTCCTTTTATAGGGGCGCGGGTGGCCGCGGGGAGCGGGCGAGGTTGACGCGTGGCGTCGCCGTTCCGGGCGATGAAGGGGCAAAGAATGGGCGCGGCGTGCTCCCGGGGTCACGGTGATCACGCGCGCGCGTCCGGGCGAGGTCGGGGGTGGAGTGGTCACGTCGTTCTCTTCCTCGCGACATGGCGGACGGCGGCGGAAAGTCGTGGATGATTGCGTCGTCTACAGCGGGTCCGTGGCCAAGCGGCGGTGTCTGGGAGGTAGAGGGCATCGTGGTGAAGCGACTGGTGCCTGGGGAGAGTGAGGGGAGGCGCGAGGCGACGGGGCATGGCGGCGTTCTGTCGCGTCCAGAGGTGTCCTGGTGCGCGTCTCGGCGAGCCGTCGGGCGTGTCCGGGCGTGTCCGGGCGCGCGTGGCCTGGGCGGTGTCGACGTCATCTTGGTCAATGGCTTGCAGGAGAAGCTTCAGGAGGGTCAGGGGAAGGCAGCTGACATGGTGGAGTGGCTTGGATGGGAGAGGAGAGGGGGTGAGCATGGTGAGCGACAAGAGGGCCGGCATGGTCTGATTTTGGTCAAGATGGTCCAATGCAAGGGCAGGCAAGTGGAGGGTGAGGTAGAGGAGAGGTGCAGGGATGTTCCAGAGCAGCAGAGAGGGGCAGAGGTGGACTTGGTCTAACCAAAATCATAGCATGGGCACCATTTGATTCCCTGCCTGCAAGGTGTTTGTATAAATGGCCGAAAGAAATTTATTTTCAAAAAATTGGAAAATCCTTTGGTGGATCTCATTCATATATTCATAGAGATAGAATGGAGGTGGTGGTGGTCAAATTGGTGTGGATTTGCAAAGTTTCCAAAATGGGGTTGATCTTCTCTTTAGTTCAAAGTCTCCTCTTGTCTCTTCTATTCTGGTCAACCTGGTCAAAGTCAGCACTAGTGGTCAACAGCAAAAAGGTTCACCTTGACATGGTCTTGGATGACATGGCAAGAGTTGAGGTTGGTTTAGAAAAAGTCAAAGGCAGGGGTGCAAAGTGGGTAAGATGTTATAAATGGGCAAAGTGACCATTATCACATGTTAGTGAGATTTGATTTTTCTTTTGATTTGATTTTGGTTTCTTTGATGCAATTGTGTTTGTTTTTGATATATAAGTGTTTTACAAACAATGGCACAAGCCAAGGTGGCCTTGATTGAAGATTTGCAAATTTGGCTAAGTGTATGTGGGTAAATTTTGGGATTTTCTCACTATTTGATTTCTCTCCATTTTGATTTGATTTTTCTTGACTCCAAAGTGACCCTTACTAGTTTAGGAACCTTTTCAAACCATTGAAACCATTCCAAAAGGTCTAGCTCAAAGATTTGTAAAAATGGCCATAACACATAAGAGGGGACATGTCAAAATTTCTCATTTTTGTAATTTGTTCTCCTTGCTTTAGTTGGGCATGGGTTAGGGTCCATATAGTGTGAGATTAGGTTTAGAGATGGTTTCACACCATTTGGTCAAGGTAGAAGTGCATAGGTCAAGATTTGGTGAAATTGGCTATGTGTCACATATGCCTCTATGCATATGTTGCATTTGATTTTTAATTTGATTGTTCTTGGCCCATTTGATGTTGTTGAGTGTTGCAATGGTATAGAGGAGTGATCCAACCATTCACCACAAGTCTTAGGGTCAAGATCCTCAATTTCACAAATTTGCTATTTTACTCTCATATGCCTCTATGGCATTTTTAGTTTCTTTTTATTTTCTTTTATTTCAACTTGGATTGGGTTTGAGAAGTACTAGATAAGGTTTATGAAAGTTTTCCAATCCTCTAAATAAAGTGGAAAGGCCTAGGGTAAAGTTTTATGAAAATAGCCATAGGCACATATGCCTTTTTCTTATTTCAATTGTTTTTATTTTATTTTAACTTGGGTGGTAAAAAGAGGTGTGAGGTTTAGGGTTTAAGATTATTTCAATACTAATCAAACAAGCAATCATGGAAATAGCACAAGAATTAAACAAGATCTCTATGTATCAAACTTAATGTAATAAAAGTTTTTGTTGGTTCCAAAATTTGGAACTCGGGAAATTCATTTTGTTTGTTTTGAAATTTTTGGGATGTTACAAACCCTTCCCCCTTAAACAAATCTCGTCCCGAGATGTTAAGAAAAGTTAGGTTCCTAAGAAAGATTGAGCGGTGAGATTAACAGGGGAACATACTTGGCATGGCCTGAGGGGCTTCCTGGGCTTCATTGGCAGTCATGTGGTAGAAACGGCCGTTGTTGTTGTTCTGGTTCCTTCTCCCGGCAAAGCGGCGCTGTTGCTGAGCAGGTGCTGCGGTATTGGCGGCAATCTTGGCAATCTTCTTGGGTCATTCGTTGGAGTAGTGACCCACAACTCCACATTCATAGCAGTTGACGGTGGACTTGTTTTTGGGGTTGACGGGAACAGCGTTACTCCCAGTCACGGGGGCAGTATTGGGGTGGTTGTTGTTGCCATTGGGGTGGTGGTTGTTGTTGGTGTTGGTGTTGTTGTTGTTGTTACTGTTGTTGCGATTGTTGTTGGTGTTGCGGTTGTTGTTGTTGTTGTTGCTTGGGCGGTAAATCTGAGCTGGGGGCTTGTTGTATCTTGAGGCAAATCCTCCAGTTGAGTTGTTGCGGTACTTCTGGGCGTTGTTGGGTCCATTCTGGTTCATCATCCTTCTTTTGCGGTTCTCATTGGCTTGATGCAGCTTCCCTTCCATCTGGATGGCTGAGTCTACCAGGGCTTCGAGGTCAGCGAACGGAATGTTCACTAACACAGTTTGCATTTCATCATGCAGTCCGTTCAGAAATCTCTCCTTCCTTTTCTCGTTGGTGTCGGTCTCGTCCGGGCGTACCTTGACGAGTAAGAAACCTGTCGCGGTATTCCACCACGGACATTCTTCCTTGCTTGAGTTCGCGGAACTCGTCTCTCATTTTCTTGATCAGTCCTTGGGGCACATGGTACTTGCTAAACTTCGGCTTGAAGTCTTCCCGAGTCATCATTTGTCCCGACATTCATTGCGCGGGCACTTGTCCACCGAGCTCCGGCAGGTCCCGACTAGGTAGTGGGTGGCGAACAGTACTTTTCTCGCGGCTTCTACTCCCGCAACTTCGAGGTTGTTCTCCATGGTCCGGAGCCGGTCATCGGCATCGAGGGGCTCTTCGGTCTTGTTGAACATCGGAGGGTTGGTGTTCGAAAGTTCTTCGAGCTTTGACCCGGGGTGGTCGTGGTTTCCATGGCCGTTGTTGTTACGAGCGATCTGTTGTAGTGCCGCAATGTTGGCTTGACGTTCAGCTCTCTCGGCTTCGCGATCCTGCCATCATTATCCGGAGCATCCGCATCATTGCGTCTTGGTTTGTGCTGCGGGTTGGTGGGGCCATCTGAATATCGAGGTAGATGATAAGATAAGAGGGAATTTCTATGGTTTGTTTTGTTAAATTTTTAAAAAGTTCACCATTTGAAATTTTGAGTAGTGTTGGGGGGTAAAAACCAACAACACTTTTTCATTCATACCAAGCAGCACATATTACAAATCTAACACACCGTTGGTTTGAAGAACCATTCATTCGCTCTACGATACAAGGGGAATCCTGATACAACTCACACCTACTAAAGTGCTTAAGTGATACTACTCTTCAGGGGGGATTCTTCATCTTCACGGGTTATGTGCTTGGCGAGAGGCGAGGGCGTTGTCCAAATCCATGCGGGTTTTGTACAGCCTGAAGTCCTGGTGTGCTACATAGGGGTTCCTCTCCGGGTGTGGTGGCCTGGTCATCGATCTTCCCATGGAGTCATGTCTTGGGTAGTAGATGAAGCGAGTGTTCTTGATCTTGTTCTCATTTTGTCCACACAGACGGGAAATTGCTTCTTGCATAGCCCTGACTAGTCCTTCCTTCCAAGTGTTTCCCGTTACAGAAAACCAGATGGTTTCCCATATCGGGGCTCCAAGCTTTCTTCGTAGATCAGTAGAAACTTCCCACTGAGGGGGTTCTCCGGAGCGGTTGTTGAGGGGTATTCCGAAGAACTCGGGATACGGGTGTCCTAGATATTCCACTAGTTGCTTCAAATCCTTTCCGAACCTCAGTTCTCCTCCGTGACCAAGCTGATAGCACTCCCACTTGTATTCCATCTATGAACAAAGAGGAGGAGTAAATTAGAGAAGTATTCCAGTGTGCAAAATTTTAGATAGTGCTACAAAGAAAAAGTAGAGCATGAATTTCTTATTTTGAAAAAGATTTCAAGGATAAGAGTGAGAATAAGTTTTTCGCAAATATTCACTTCTTTGGTTTTGAAACTAAGTTTTGCAGACGTCCATTCTAACTAGGGTCTCCTAAGGTCAAACAATGGCTCTGATACCAACTTGTCAACACCCGGATTTTTAAGTCCAAATGCCTATTATGTCATTCATCGCAATCCCAGGAATATTGTTTTTGCGAGACATAATAGATTGATATCACAGAACATCATTCATTACAACATCATAATTGTCTTACAACAAAGGATCACATGATCCAGTCTCATTACAATAGTAGATGATCTATTGATCAATTACAAAACACATAGCGGAAGCGAAGTAGCGTAGTAGTAGTCCATCTATTCCACAGAGCAATCGTTGACGTCAGGAGTGATCCTAGTTGTCGTAGACGTCCCGCTGTCCTTCTTCCGGGTTCGGTACTCCTCTTCATAGTCTGGCCATTTGAATAGCCAGGGACAAAGCCATGAGTACTTTAAAGTACTCGCAAACTAATACTAAGGTAAGTATTATCAACTATGGAAGGGGATGCTAAGCTCTAGTTTCATTTGCATAAAGCCAGTTTTATTTCATAAGCACTTTAGTAAACAAGGACTTTTCATTTGCCTAACTTAACTCAAGTGGGAACATTAGTGTCATTCCCACAACTCAGTTGTGATTCAAAGTCAAAGTCACCTTTCAAACTCAAGTCACAAGTCACCCTTCATATTTTTGGAAAAGTTCTGATGACGGAACAGTATAGCCTTTCCAACTGTCCATGACCGCGGACGCGGCTATTCGAATAGGTTTACACTCTGCAGAGGTTGTACACTTGTGCCACAACAATTGCAATAGTTCGTCGTGGGTAATCGGCCCCGATTTATCGTACGCGATACGCGAACTACCAATCCTAACCTTTCATTTACATACCCTAGTATAGGCACCTCTCCCCATGAGCTTGGCCTCCCGGTGATAGCCAACTGTTACCCCGAGAACTGCACAGGGCTTGGCCGTACAATTCACCTCAATTCACGTCATTTTACTTTCAACGGAGGCAGCCTCGGCATAACCCCTATGACGCTTGTTCAGAGGGAACCCATACTAAGACACATGAATTTCTAGCTAAGCCTTACCCAGATTCAGGTATTGTGGGGGTACTTGTAAAATTGGAATGGTATCGCATCCGAGCCCAACCATCAGTTTTTTTGTGAAATTCACCAAGTCATTCACAGGTCATATTCACCTTCAAAATCTTTCAATAGAATGACTCATCATTCCAAGGTTTTCAAATTCATTTCACACCCACAAGTTCCCATCTAGAGTAGTCATTTTTAATTTAGCACTAGCATCTAGGTATGAGGAGTGCTAAGTACTTTGCTTTGATTCTAGGCTAACTTTGATACTCTTGAACTAATCCAATACTAACCAATTAAACCATAAATCAAAAAGTACTTTGCTTAAAACAAAGGTAAGTAAAGCTTGTAAAGTAAAAACTGGGAAAAATAGGATCATGAGCAACAATTATAAAAGGGGGATGCCTTGCCCATGGTGAGCTTGGCACTTTGCAAGAGTATTATCTTGCCTTGGTTGGGGAATTGGTCAAAGTGGTCTTCTTCTCCTTGGAAGTAGACCTCCTCCTCCTCTTGATACTCCTTGGTACTAGCGTCTAAAATACGAATACGGGGTACACAATCATCATACCAAACTTATTTACTAAACTAAGCACACACATGATTCACACAACTTAAACTAGCATCACACATTACTATTAAGTTGGTGGATGTGTTTTTTCTTATTTAAGAAAAATAATTTCCTCTCATGCTAACTTAGGTGTCACTTTTAATTACTTAGAGAAATAATTTCCTCTCATTATCTTATTAAGATTTAATTTCTCTTATGAATAATATATGACCTAGGTTGACCAAAGTCAACCTCTTCATACTTATCATTTGAGAGAATGATTTAAATGAGGTTCCATACCTCATGCAATTTAATACTAACATGGTAGTGATTTAATGTCACCAAATAACTCAACATGAGATTATATAGACCATGGTTACTACCTCATGTTGAATTACTTGAGAACAAGATTTAAATGAGAGGAATACCTCCCATATGATTTAACACATAGTTGTAATTAAATCTAAAAACTATTATTGAGGTGATTTAATATTCTCAAGAAGAATCCTATGGGGTCATGAAGACTAAGGTCATCACCTCACATTGAATCACTTGGAATACAAATTTAAATGAGATGCTATACCTCATACAATTTAAATACTATTTTTAAAAGGGTTTAAATGGGCTAGAGTTTGACTACCTAGCCAATACTTTGCTCTAGCCCATGATCATACACAGTACATATGTCATATTTTTACATAAACAAATAGAGTTTGTG
This sequence comes from Lolium rigidum, assembly GCF_022539505.1. Classification (NCBI taxonomy): domain Eukaryota; kingdom Viridiplantae; phylum Streptophyta; class Magnoliopsida; order Poales; family Poaceae; genus Lolium; species Lolium rigidum. The sequence goes on along the minus strand of NC_061513.1, from coordinate 356,448,931 downwards.
AAATGTGAATTATGGGAGGTGTAATCACCTCAAAATTCAAAAGGGTTGATTTTTAATAATTATTCTAAGTCAGAAAAGTCCATGTCTTGTTTATTTTCCCACTTTAATTCTACAACAGATATGGGTTTGAATCCAGTGGCAATGGATAGAGCTTTTAATAAGCTTTCCAAATATATAAAGTTTGGAAATTTTAGCCAAGTAGGTTTGGAGATATTTGAATTGGAAAAAGTACCTGCAAGGAATTTACATGAAAAGATTTAAATCGAAGTTCAAACGGTGGGCCTAGGCGGGAAAACGAAGTGGGCTGCACAGGGGCTAAACGGGCCAGCCCGTGGGCAGCCACGGCCGGACGAGAGGGACCGACGGCGGGGTCCACCGTCGGCCGGTGTTTCCCGGCCGAAACGGTACGCGAGGGAGGGCCGTCGGATTAAAAGGAGATCGACAGGGTTCCGGGTCGTCCCCGTCCTCGACGAAGAGGTCCGGCGAACTAACCCTACTGGCGGCGAGGAGGGTCGCGGTAGGAGGCTTACCGGCGTCCAGGGAGTCCGGCGAGGCGGGCGATCGGTGTTGGAGATGATGGCGGTTCGAGGGAGGGTCGAGGGAGGGTCGCAGCAGCGCTTGGGGTGGAAAAAATCAATGGCGCCGTTGCGGGGGTACTACGGGGCGCCGGCGAGCAATTGGGGCTGGCTAGGGCACAATGTGAGGAGGTAGGGGGTCGAGGAGAGTCAGAGATGGTAGGGGAGGCGACTGGTGTGGAGTTTGGAGGCGGGAGCGTCCTCCTTTTATAGGGGCCAGTGGTGCTGCGGGGAGCGGGCGAGGTTGACGGTGGCGTCGCCGTTCCAGGGCGATGAAGGGGCAAAGAATGGGTGCGGCGTGCTCCTGGGGTCACGGTGATCACAGCGCGCGTCCAGGCGAGGTCAGGGGTGGAGTGGTCACGTCGTTCTCTTCCTCGCAGCATGGCAGTACGGCGGCGGAAAGTCGTGGATGATTGCGTCGTCTACAGCGGGTCCGTGGCCAAGCGGCGGTGTCTGGGAGGTAGAGGGCATCGTGGTGAAGCGACTGGTGCCTGGGGAGAGTGAGGGGAGGCGCGAGGCGATGGGGCATGGCGGCGTTCCGTCGCGTCCAGAGGTGTCCTGGTGTGCGTCCTGGCGAGCTGCTGGGCGTGTCTGGGCGTGTCTGGGCGCGCGTGGCCTGGGCGGTGTCGACGTCATCTTGGTCAATGGCTTGCAGGAGCAGCTTCAGGAGGGTCAGGGGAAGGCAGCTGACATGGTGGAGTGGTTTGGATGGGAGAGGAGAGGGGGTGAGCATGGTGAGCGACAAGAGGGCCGGCATGGTCTGATTTTGGTCAAGATGGTCCAATGCAAGGGCAGGCAAGTGGAGGGTGAGGTAGAGGAGAGGTGCAGGGATGTTCCAGAGCAGCAGAGAGGGGCAGAGGTGGACTTGGTCCAACCAAAATCATAGCATGGGCACCATTTGATTCCTCGCTCGCAAGGTGTTTGTATAAATGGCCGAAAGAAATTTATTTTCAAAAAATTGGAAAATCCTTTGGTGGATCTCATTCATATATTCATAGAGATAGAATGGAGGTGGTGGTGGTCAAATTGGTGTGGATTTGCAAAGTTTCCAAAATGGGGTTGATCTTCTCTTTAGTTCAAAGTCTCCTCTTGTCTCTTCTATTCTGGTCAACCTGGTCAAAGTCAGCACTAGTGGTCAACTGCAAAAAAGGTTCACCTTGACATGGTCTTGGATGACATGGCAAGAGTTGGTCAAGGTTGGTTTAGAAAAAGTCAAAGGCAGGGGTGCAAAGTGGGTAAGATGTTATAAATGGGCAAAGTGACCATTATCACATGTTAGTGAGATTTGATTTTTCTTTTGATTTGATTCTGGTTTCTTTGATGCAATTGTGTTTGTTTTTGATATATAAGTGTTTTACAAACAATGGCACAAGCCAAGGTGGCCTTGATTGAAGATTTGCAAATTTGGCTAAGTGTATGTGGGTAAATTTTGGGATTTTCTCACTATTTGATTTCTCTCCATTTTGATTTGATTTTTCTTGACTCCAAAGTGACCCTTACTAGTTTAGGAACCTTTTCAAACCATTGAAACCATTCCAAAAGGTCTAGCTCAAAGATTTGTAAAAATGGCCATAACACATAAGAGGGGACATGTCAAAATTTCTCATTTTTGTAATTTGTTCTCCTTGCTTTAGTTGGGCATGGGTTAGGGTCCATATAGTGTGAGATTAGGTTTAGAGATGGTTTCACACCATTTGGTCAAGGTAGAAGTGCATAGGTCAAGATTTGGTGAAATTGGCTATGTGTCACATATGCCTCTATGCATATGTTGCATTTGATTTTTAATTTGATTGTTCTTGGCCCATTTGGTGTTGTTGAGTGTTGCCATGGTATAGAGGAGTGATCCAACCATTCACCACAAGTCTTAGGGTCAAGATCCTCAATTTCACAAATTTGCTATTTTACTCTCATATGCCTCTATGGCATTTTTAGTTTCTTTTTATTTTCTTTTATTTCAACTTGGATTGGGTTTGAGAAGTACTAGATAAGGTTTATGAAAGTTTTCCAATCCTCTAAATAAAGTGGAAAGGCCTAGGGTAAAGTTTTATGAAAATAGCCATAGGCACATATGCCTTTTTCTTATTTCAATTGTTTTTATTTTATTTTAACTTGGGTGGTAAAAAGAGGTGTGAGGTTTAGGGTTTAAGATTATTTCAATACTAATCAAACAAGCAATCATGGCAATAGCACAAGAATTAAACAAGATCTCTATGTATCAAACTTAATGTAATAAAAGTTTTTGTTGGTTCCAAAATTTGGAACTCGGGAAATTCATTTTGTTTGTTTTGAAATTTTTGGGATGTTACACTCACCCTTGCCATGTCGTGCCATGCTAATCAACACTTAAATTTGTCGGTAGAAAATGCAACTCTAACCTAATTTGGTTGTACGGGTTCCGATCCTGCTTAATTTGGATAAGTTGCACCGCATCATCGTTGCCATGCCATGCATATCATGTTGAGCATGCCGAATTCTTCTCCGTAGTAGTAAGATTTGCATCCGTTGTTTGTTGTAGCATTTGTTTCTTCACGGATAGGATCACGAAGTGTTGATGTGAGATACGACGAATTCTCCGACAAGTTCTTCCGCAGACTTTTCACGAGCGAGCCCTCTCTCTTAACCTATTTTACTCTCTCCCTCGCACTTGCTATCCTTATGTTGCGATTCTTTATCGAGTCACGTGTCCTATTCCACTTGTTTACCAAATAATCCTATATGTATCATTCCTTACCCATAGCCGTTGCTTGATGTTTGAGCCTTGCGAGTCGTAGGCGTGTTTAGGATCTGTTGTTTATCTCGATCTGTTATCGGGATATGTTGGGTTGTTGGGAGGTTATCACATGCTTTATGTTTTGTTGGAGATACACATGTTTTACTTAATTGTTAACAACTAAAATTGTAAGCAGAGGCATCTGTGAGCCCCTTTGCGAAAGCATCGGAACTTTGACTCACTAATGTCCCCTAGGACCCGAGTTCTTGTTATCCGTTCCGAGGCCGAGCGCTCTATCCACACGTGGGTATGCTTACCGGGTCTCCCCTCGACCACCTGCCGGAATCTACGGCTTTGTCCGAGTGGCCACAACTAGTTTGAATGTTTGTTTGTTTCTCTCGGGCGTGCAAGCATGTTTTTTTTTGTGGTCAGATGATATGATGTTACTTTTGGGGAAGCCATGTGTGCCTTGTATCCCCGTTGTCTCTTGCACGTCCGTAGGTGCGGCACGTATTGTTAAGAGGTCATCCTCTAGTGGGCTCTGATCCTCTTAGCCGTTCTCGCAACAGCTAGGTCCGCGTCGGAGTTTCGATCGGGCTCCGAAACGGGTTAACTTAGTTAGGTGGCTTCCTGGACATTGTTGTAGTGTAGGAGAGTGCGTGTCGTGATATCCACCTGTCGTAAGTGGGTTGAGCGTGCGTGTGGGCACATTTGGGCACCCCTGCAGGGTTACATCTTATCGATAAGCCGTGTCCGCGGTTATGGACGACTTGGAGCTGTATGACTCGATCATAGACAACTTACATCTTTTACTTGTTGTTAATAATCTGTTGATAACTTGCGTAGTAATATAGCATTACTTCAACCGATACCTAATAAAACTTGTCCACCGTTGAGTGCCTTTTACATTGCCTCTTCGCAATTGTTGAAGGGGATATGTGTAATCGGTTGGGTTATGTTTGTGTAGTATTTATCCATTACCTTGTGCGCTCTCTTACCTTATCTGATTAGACGGATGTTGTAGCGTGTCTCTATTGGTTATAGTTTTGCTGCCGCTAAACCTACCATATAGCCCCAGGCGATATATATTTATACTCGCCCGGTGAGCATAGCCATTTCTAGTCTCGCTAAGTACGTGCGGAGTTCGTTCCTTGGTACTTACTCTCGCCTTTTCCCTTTCTCTTTTGCTTCCTCCCTTTTGTCGGCAACCGATGGCCCGATTTTGGCAGGTACAAGATGATGACGTTAGCAAGGTTACCCTTCCGGCTTGGCCTGGGCAGGGTTATGGACGCCACTGGTTATCTTCGAACTCTTAGTCCAATTTGTATCTTGTCCGTACTCGGACGTATTTGATCTTCCGTATGATTTGGATCTTTGTATTGTATATTTGTATCTTGACTCGTTGGAGTCGTTGTTGTAATATATGTATCTTGTGGGCTCTATTGTAATCCTGTTGTAATGTTACCGCTCGTGTTAATTCCTCTGGCATCACGTGTGTGATTTGTCGCGCACGTCGTGTCGGAGGGCGTCTCTGAGTCGATATCGTGCGGATTTTGGCGGGATCGCTGGAATCCTCATGGTACCGGTTCCGGGGCGTCACAAGTTGGTATCAGAGCCTCAGGTTGATGGTACCCCACTAGTCCAGCCTCTAGAATAACCTTGCCAATGGTCGTTGAGTTTAGAGCATCCAAACCTATTTTCAAAAATTCATTAGATAGATCTGATTCGCTCTATTTTTCTCCTTACCTGAATTCTTTCTCATCGTACCTTTGCGAGCTTTGAGTCTTTTCTCTTATCTGTTTCTCTGAGTCTTAGGTTCCGACGTGGGCTGGACGATCTCTGCCTTAACCTAATAGGACCGTTCTCTGAAGACCTTCCGACAGAAGAATATCACCGACGGCAACCTTGTCTTCTCCGATTGATATCATCCTTATTTTATGATCCCTCTTCAATTTCTTGTGCTTTGACCCAATCGAATCCTTGCTGACAATGCTTGTCGATATCGTTAATCTAAGATCCGAGAGTTGGTTACACGATTCTCCTATTTATGTTCAGGGTCAATGGTTCGGGTGCGGGATGGATTGGCCCCAATACCGACTACTCTTACTAATCGCCCTTGTTACGTGAATTGGTGGATTCGTGTGATTGTTACTCCTTCCTTTGTTTCTCCGGAGTCATCATCGTCATCGGAAACACGACTTCTTGTTGGTGGTGTCGCCAATCAAGCTGGAGCAAGACTTCTTGTTAGTGGTGTCGAGGAGATCGACACGTCGCCGGAAGATCCGATAGGTTCACCTCTCTCCCCCGTACCTGGACGTGGAATCTCGGGGCGAGATTCCTTGTTAGTGGTGTCGATTGTAACGGCCCCGGGTAGTACCCCATATTAGTTTTGTCTGTGCTTTCCTTTTATGCATCATCATAGCATCATGCATTCATCTCATCCATGTTTTACAGAATAAAACTATTTTTATAAATCCCTAATTCAGTTTTCCCCTCTCATATGGTCTTATAATAAAACCTTCCCCCTTTTTCTCTTTAATCAAAACACTAATTTCCAAGAAACCCTAGTCCCTCTACCCCTCTAATTTTCCTTATTTTATAATTAAGTTTTTCCAACAAATATTTTTGTGTAATATAAGGTGGTTTGCTTTGGTTACAAATAAATTAAATATTTTTGAAAACTATTTTGAAATCTACCTCTCACCTTGTCTCAAAACTCAAAACAGTTTTCAAAATAAAGAAGAAAACGTTTTAAAAATAAAAACCCTCCCCTTCTAACCTGGGCTCCCTCTCTCTACCCCTGGCCCATTCTTTCCCTCCACCGGCCCAAGGCAGCGCGGACCCACCTTCCTCGGCCCAGCCCACCAGCGCCATACCCCTTCAGCGAAAGGAGAAAGATCTCCTTGTCGTCTTCTTCCTTCACGAGAGCTACGTGACCCTCTGGTCCTCCACCACCGATCGCCACCACTCCACATGCTCCCTCCTCCCTTTTAATCCTCTTCTCAAGAGCCACAGAAACCCTAGCCTTCCTTCCTCCTCTCGCGCCGCCACCTCCCTTCTTCCCTCTATTTTCTTGTTCTCTGTGAACCAAAGAAAATCAACGAACAACACAGCACCACCTCCTCACCATGGCGCCACCGCTCCAGGCTGCCCCTCGCTGAGATAAAGGCACCAGAAGAAGCGCCTTGTCGTCCTCTCCATCCTCCTGCAAGGAATCGACTCAAAGATCTCCCAATCTTTGCCAATTTCGCCGATTCCATCCTCCGACATCCACCTTCCGACGACGAATCCGGACGGTCTGGCCATCCCGCGGCTTCCCCGACCCCTCCATGAGCTTCGGGGTGAGATACTCGTCCTCCGGAACCTCTCCTCGAGTTTCTTACCGCCGTATGTCAACTTGCCGATGGTGACCGTCATTTTCCCCGCAGAGCTCGCGTCTGCGGCGAGCTATGGTGGTTCCCCAACGCCAAGGCGGCACCTTCCGGACTCCCCTTGGTCTTCCGCTTGGAGCGCACCGACTCCCGCATCCCGGCGCATGTTCCGTCGCCGGATCAAGGCTCGACTCCGTCAAGTCTGTACGCCATGGTTGCATCTTCAAAGTCCGGTAGTGCTACTTCATGTCGCCGCGCGCCTGCTACTGTTCATCGATGCGCACGGTAGCCCAGTGGTTAGTCTCTCTTCCTGCTTCCAACAGATCCTGTGTTCAATTCCTAGGGAGAGCAAATCCCCACCTTTTTATTTCTTTTCCGAACTCGACGGGTGGGTCCCGTTTGTCGGTGACCTCCGGCGCCACCTCACCTTCCCCGCCTCATCGGCGCCGAGTCGAGCCTCCCGGCCCCGCGGGTCAGCCCCTGTGGCTAGCTCCCTTCTGGTATAAAACATTTTCCTATTTTTGTGTTTTCTGAAATTTGCAAAAAAATGTTCAATCTTGCATAAATCATAACTCTCAAACCATTACTCGAAATAAAATATATTTTATATGTTTATTGATCAAAAAAATGCGAGGAACATTAATATGCCATCCATTCATCTGTTTGCATCTCGCATCATGTCGCGCGTTGATAGTCGTGCATGTTCACCTAACATATATGCGTAGTATTTCGGTTATCCACCAAAGGTTTCCCCGCTTCGTTTAATATTGAAGTAGCTCACCCTTGCCATGTCGTGCCATGCTAATCAACACTTAAATTTGTCGGTAGAAAATGCAACTCTAACCTAATTTGGTTGTACGGGTTCCGATCCCGCTTAATTTGGATAAGTTGCACCGCATCATCGTTGCCATGCCATGCATATCATGTTGAGCATGCCGAATTCTTCTCCGTAGTAGTAAGATTTGCATCCGTTGTTTGTTGTAGCATTTGTTTCTTCACGGATAGGATCACGAAGTGTTGATGTGAGATACAACGAATTCTCCGACAAGTTCTTCCGTGACTTTTCACGAGTGCGAGCCCTCTCTCTTAACCTATTTTACTCTCTCCCTCGCACTGCTATCCTTATGTTGCGATTCTTTATCGAGTCACGTGTCCTATTCCACTTGTTTACCAAATAATCCTATATGTATCATTCCTTACCCATAGCCGTTGCTTGATGTTTGAGCCTTGCGAGTCGTAGGCGTGTTTAGGATCTGTTGTTTATCTCGATCTGTTATCGGGATATGTTGGGTTGTTGGGAGGTTATCACATGCTTTATCTTTTGTTGGAGATACACATGTTTTACTTAATTGTTAACAACTAAAATTGTAAGCAGAGGCATCTGTGAGCCCCTTTGCGAAAGCATCGGAACTTTGACTCACTAATGTCCCCTAGGACCCGAGTTCTTGTTATCTGTTCCGAGACTGAGCGCTCTATCCACACGTGGGTATGCTTACCGGGTCTCCCCTCGACCACTGCCGGAATCTACAGCTTTGTCCAGTGGCCACAACTAGTTTGAATGTTTGTTTGTTTCTCTCGGGCGTGCAAGCATGTTTTTTTTTGTGGTCAGATGATATGATGTTACTTTTGGGGAAGCCACGTGTGCCTTGTATCCCCGTTGTCTCTTGCACGTCCGTAGGTGCGGCACGTATTGTTAAGAGGTCATCCTCTAGTGGGCTCTGATCCTCTTAGCCATTCTCGCAACAGCTAGGTCCGCGTCGGAGTTTCGATCGGGCTCCGAAACGGGTTAACTTAGTTAGGTGGCTTCCTGGACATTGTTGTAGTGAAGGAGAGTGCGTGTCGTGATATCCACCTGTCGTAAGTGGGTTGAGCGTGCATGTGGGCACATTTGGGCACCCCTGCAGGGTTACATCTTATCGATAAGCCGCGTCCGCGGTTATGGACGACTTGGAGCTGTATGACTCGATCATAGACAACTTACACCTTTTACTTGTTGGTAATAATCTGATAATAACTTGCGTAGTAATATAGCATTACTACAACCGATACCTAATAAAACTTGTCCACCGTTGAGTGCCTTTTACATTGCCTCTTCGCAATTGTTGAAGGGGATATGTGTAATCGGCTGGGTTATGTTTGTGTAGTATTTATCTGTTACCTTGTGCGCTCTCTTACCTTCTCTGAGTAGACGGATGTTGTAGCGTGTCTCTATTGGTTATAGTTTTGCTGCCGCTAAACCTACCATATAGCCCCAGGAGATATATATTTATACTCGCCCGGCGAGCATAGCCATTTCTAGTCTCGCTAAGTACGTGCCGGAGTTCGTTCCTTGGTACTTACTCTCGCCTTTTCCCTTTCTCTTTTGCTTCCTCCCTTTTGTCGGCAACCGATGGCCCGATTTTGGCAGGTACAAGATGATGACGTTAGCAAGGTTACCCTTCCGGCTTGGCCTGGGCAGGGTTATGGACGCCACTGGTTATCTTCAGAACTCTTAGTCCAATTTGTATCTTGTCCTTACTCGGACGTATTTGATCTTCTGTATGATTTGGATCTTTGTATTGTATATTTGTATCTTGACTCGTTGGAGTCGTTGTTGTAATATATGTATCTTGTGGGCTCTATTGTAATCCTGTTGTAATGTTACCGCTCGTGTTAATTCCTCTGGCATCACGTGTGTGATTTGTCGCGCATGTCGTGTCGGAGGGCGTCTCTGAGTCGATATCGTGCGGATTTCGGCGGGATCGCTGGAATCCTCATGGTACCGGTTCCGGGGCGTCAAAGGTGCCCGAGGGGCCCACCCCATAGGGCGTCGCCGCCCCCCTCCTGGCCGCGCTAGTGGATGGGGAGGAGGACGTGGGCCTCCTCTGGCCTGGCCCTTCTGGCTTCGTGGGTCTTCTGGCGAAATAGAATTTTTGTATTTTTTCTGGATTTTTCCGAGCACTTTGGTTTTTGGGCCTTTGATACGTCTCAAACGTATCTATAATTTCTTATGTTCCATGCTACTTTTATGATGATACTCACATGTTTTATACACACTTTATGTCATTATTATGCATTTTCCGGCACTAACCTATTGACAAGATGCCGAAAAGCCAGTTGTTGTTTTCTGCTGTTTTTGGCTTCAGAAATCCGACAAAGGAAATATTCTCGGAATTGGACGAAATCAACGCCCAGGGTCTTATTTTTCCATGAAGTTTCCATAAGACCCAAGGGATTACGAAGTGGGGCGACAAGGCGCCGCCACCATAGGGCCGCGCAGCCTAGGTCGGGCCCACGCCGCCCTATGGGGTGGGCCCCTCGCGCCGCCTCCAACCCTGCCCTTCCGCCTACTTATAGCCTTCGTCGCGAAAACCCCCGTACCGAGAGCCACGATACGGAAAACCTTCCAGAGACGCCGCCGCCGCCAATCCCATCTCGGGGGATTCAGGAGATCGCCTCCGGCACCCTGCCGGAGAGGGGATCATCCCCGGAGTACTCTTCATCGCCATGATCGCCTCCGGATTGATATGTGAGTAGTTCACCCCTGGACTATGGGTCCATAGCAGTAGCTAGATGGTTGTCTTCTCCTCATTGTGCTATCATGTTAGATCTTGTGACCTGCCTATCATGATCAAGATCATCTATTTGTAATGCTACATGTTGTGTTTGTTGGGATCCGATGAATATGGAATACTATGTCAAGTTGATTATCAATCTATCATATATGTGTTGTTTATGATCTTGCATGCTCTCCGTTGCTAGTAGAGGCTCCGGCCAAGTTGATACTTGTAACTCCAAGAGGGAGTATTTATGCTCGATAGTGGGTTCATGCCTCCATTAAATGCGGGACGATGACGAGAAAGTTCTAAGGTTGTGGATGTGCTTTGTTGCCACTAGGGATAAAACATCAATGCTTTGTCTAAGGATATTTGTGTTGATTACATTATGCACCATACTTAATGCAATTGTCTGTTGTTTGCAACTTAATACTGGAAGGGGTGCGGATGCTAACCCGAAGGTGGACTTGTTAGGCATAGATGCATGCTGGATAGCGGTCTATGTACTTTGTCGTAATGCCCAATTGAATCTCACTCTACTCATCATGATATGTATGTGCATTGTTATGCCCTCTTTATTTGTCAATTGCCCAACTGTAATTTGTTCACCCAACATGCTATTTCTTATTGGAGAGACACCACTAGTGAGCTGTGGACCCCGGTCCATTCTTTTACATCTGAATACAATCTCATCGCAAACATTGTTCTTTACTGTTCTTCGCAAACAAACATCATTTTCCACACCATACATTTAATCCTTTGTTTAGAGCAAGCCGGTGAGATTGACAACCTCACTGTTAAGTTGGGGCAAAGTATTTTGATTGTGTTGTGCAGGTTCCACGTTGGCGCCGGAATCCCTGGTGTTGCGCCGCACTACACTCCGCCATCAACAACCTTCAACGTGCTTCTTGACTCCTACTGGTTCGATAAACCTTGGTTTCTTACTGAGGGAAAACTTGCTGCTGTACACATCATACCTTCCTCTTGGGGTTCCCAACGGACGAGTGCTTTATCGTCACAAGGAAGCTACTTTCTGGTGCCGTTGCAATCCAACACCCACGTCAGCAGCTCTTTTTCTGGCGCCGTTGCCGGGGAGATCAAGACACGCTGCAAGGGGAGTCTCCCACTTCCAATCTCTTTACTTTGTTTTTGTCTTGCTTTACTTTATTTTATTTACTGCTTTGTTTGCTTTCTTATATCAAAATACAAAAAATTAGTTACTTGCTTTACTTTATTTTATTTACTGCTTTGTTTGCTTTCCTATATCAAAAACACACAAAAAATTAGTTACTTGCATTTACTTTATTTAGTTTGCTTTATTTATTATTACTAAAATGAGTAATCCTGAAGTTGAAGTTTGTTCGTTTAAGCAACAAGGGGAGAAAGTTTTAAAGATGCTTGGTATAGAATTAGTGATGCTCATCATAGATGCACTAAGAAACACTCCACTATTATCCTCCTTAGGAACTTTTATGTTGGTATCTCTAGCTGGAATAGGTATGTTCTTGATACTCTCGCGGGGGGTAATTTCCTAGGCACTCTTGCTTTAGAAGTGATAGCGTGTATGCACACGTCCGTTGGGAACCCCAAGAGGAAGGTGTGATGCGTATAGAAGCAAGTTTTCCCTCAGTAAGAAACCAAGGTTATCGAACCAGTAGGAGCCAAGAAGCACGTTGAAGGTTGATGGCGTCGGAGTGTAGTGCGGCGCAACACCAGGGATTCCGGCGCCAACGTGGAACCTGCACAACACAACCAAATTACTTTGCCCCAACGTGACGGTGAGGTTGTCAATCTCACCGGCTTGCTTGTAACAAAGGATTAGATGTATAGTGTGGAAGATGATGTTTGCAGAAAACAGTAGAACAAGTATTGCAGTAGATTGTATTCGATGTAAAAGAATGGACCGGGGTCCACATTTCACTAGAGGTGTCTCTCCCATAAGATAAATAGCATGTTGGGTGAACAAGTTACAGTTGGGCAATTGACAAATAAAGAGAGCATAACAATGCACATACATGTTATGATGATTAGTCTGAGATTTAATTGGGCATTACGACAAAGTACATAGACCACTATCCAGCATGCATCTATGCCTAAAAAGTCCACCTTCAGGTTATCATCCGAACCCCTTCCAGTATTAAGTTGCAAACAACGGACAATTGCATTAAGTATGGTGCGTAATGTAATCAACAAATGCATCCTTAGATATAGAATTGATGTTTTATCCCAGTGGCAACAGCACATCCACAACCTTAGAGGTTGCTGTCACTCCCCCAGATTTAATAGAGACATGAACCCACTATCGAGCATAAGTACCCCCTCTTGGAGTTACAAGCAATGACTTGGCCAGAGCCTCTACTAGCAACGGAGAGCATGCAAGATCATAAACAACACATAGATAGATTGATAATCAACATAGCGTAGTATTCATTATTCATCGGATCCCAACAAACGCACATGTAGCTTTACAGATAGATGATCTTGATCATGTTAGGCAGCTCACAAGATCAGACAATGATAGCACAATGGGGAGAAGACGACCATCTAGCTACTGCTATGGACCCATAGTCCGGGGTGAACTACTCACACATCAATCCGGAGGCGACCATGGCGGTGTAGAGTCCTCCGGGAGATGATTCCCCTCTCCGGCAGGGTGCCGGAGGCGATCTCCTGAATCCCCCGAGATGGGATTGGCGGCGGCGGCGTCTCTGGAAGGTTTTCCATATCGTGGCTCTCGGTACTGGAACTATCATCAACGAAGGCTTAAGTAGGCGGAAGGGCGGAGTCGGAGGGCTCACGGGGGCCCCACACGCTAGGGCCACGCGGGCCCCCTGTAGGCCGCGCCGCCCTAGTGTGGCGGCGCCCCGTGGCCCCACTTCGTCTCTCCCTAGGTCTTCTGGAAGCTTCGTGGAAAAATAGGACCACGGGCGTTGATTTCGTCCAATTCCGAGAATATTTCCTTACTAGGATTTCTGAAACCAAAAACAGCAGAAAACAGCAACTGGCTCTTCGGCATCTCGTTAATAGGTTAGTGCCGGAAAATGCATAATAATGACATATAATGTCTATAAATCATGTGAGTATCATCATAAAAGTAGCATGGAACATAAGAAATTATAGATACGTTTGAGACGTATCAAGCATCCCCAAGCTTAGTTCCTACTCGTCCCGAGTAGGTAAACGATAACAAAGATAATTTCTTAAGTGACAATGCTACCAACATAATCTTGATCAATACTATTGTAAGCACATGTAATGAATGCAGCGATTTGAAACAATGGTAAATGTAATGAGTAAACAACTGAATCATATAGCAAAGACTTTTCATGAATAGTACTTTCAAGATAAGCATCAATAAGTCTTGCATAAGAGTTAACTCATAAAGCAATAGTTTCATAGTAAAGGTATTGAAGCAGCACAAAGGAAGATTAAGTTTCAGCGGTTGCTTTCAACTAATAACATGTATATCTCATGGATATTGTCAACATAAAGTAATATAACAAGTGCAATATGCAAGTATGTAGGAATCAATGCACAGTTAACACAAGTGTTTGCTTCTTGAGATAGAAGGAAATGGGTAAACTGACTCAACAATAAGAGTAGAAGAAAGGCCCTTCGCAGAGGGAAGCATTGATTGCTATATTTGTGCTAGAGCTTTTATTTTGAAAACAAGAAACAATTTTGTCAACGGTAGTAATAAAGCATATGAGTTATGTAAATTATATCCTACAAGTTGCAAGCCTCATGCATAGTATACCAATCGTGCACGCACCTTGTCCTAATTAGCTTGGATTTACATGGATTATCATAGCATAGCATATGTTTCAACCAAGTGTCACAAAGGGGTACCTCTATGCCGCTTTGTACAAAGGTCTAAGGAGAAAGCTCGCATTGGATTTCTCGCTTTTGATTATTCTCAACTTAGACATCCATACCGGGACAACATAGACAACGAGATAGTGGACTCCTCTTTAATGCATAAGCATTCAACAACGAGATAATATTCTCATAAGAGATTGAGGTTTGTTGTCCAAACTGAAACTTCCACCATGGATCATGGCTTTAGTTAGCGGCCCAATGTTCTTCTCTAACAATATGCATACTCAAACCATTTGATCATGATAAATCACCCTTACTTCGAGACAAGACGAACATGCATAGCAACTCACATGATATTCAACAAAGAAATAGTTGATGGCGTCCCCGAGGAACATGGTTATCGCTCAACAAGCAACTTATAAGAGATAAGATGCATAAGTACATATTCAATACCACAATAGTTTTTAGGCTATTTGTCCCATGAGCTATATATTGCAAAGATAAAGAATAGAAATTTTAAAGGTAGCACTCAAGCAATTTACTTTGGAATGGCGGAGAAATACCATGTGGTAGGTAGGTATGGTGGACACAAGTGGCATATTATTTGGCTCAAGGATTTTGGATGCATGAGAAGTATTCCCTCTCGATACAAGGTTTAGGCTAGCAAGGTTGTTTAAAGAAAACACAAGTATGAACCGGTACAGCAAAACTCACATAAAAGACATATTGAAAGCATTATAAAACTCTATACCGTCTTCCTTGTTGCTCGACCCTTACTAGAAAATATCTAGACCTTGGAGAGACCAATTATGCAAACCAAATTTTAGCAAGCTCTATGTATTTCTTCATTAATAGGTGCAAAGTATATGATGCAAGAGCTTAAACATGAGCACAACAATTGCCAAGTATCACATTATTCAAGATATTATACCAATTACCACATGTAGCATTTCCCGTTTCCAACCATATAACAATTTAACGAAGCAGTTCAACCTTCGCCATGAATATTATGAGTAAAGCTAAGGACATATGTGTCCATATGCAACTGCGGAGCGTGTCTCTCTCCCACACAATGAATTCTAGGATCCAACTTTATTCAAACAAAACAAAAACAAAAACATACAGACGCTCCAAGTAAAGCACATAAGATGTGATGGAATAAAAATATAGTTTCACTAGAGGAACCTGATAGTGTTGTCGATGAAGAAGGGGACGCTTGAGTCTTCTTGAAATATGCAGGGATGAACCACCGGGGCATCCCCAAGCTTAGAGCTTTCACTCTCCTTGATCATATTGTATCATCCTCCTCTCTTGACCCTTGAAAACTTCCTCCACACCAAACTTAAAACAAACTCATTAGAGGGTTAGTGCATAACCAAAAATTTCACATGTTCAGAGGTGACACAATCATTCTTAACACTTCTGGACATTGCACAAAGCTATTGAAAGTTAATGGAACAAAGAAATCCATCTAACATAGCAAAACATGCAATGTGAAATAAAAGGCAGAATCTGTCAAAACAGAACAGTCTGTAAAGACGTATTTTTTAGAGGCACCATACTTGCTCAAATGAGGAAACTCAAAACTAATGAAAGTTGCGTAAATATCTGAGGATCACGCACGTAAATTCGCATAATTTTATGAGTTACCTACAGAGAATTCAACCCAAATTCGTGACAGCAAGAAAATCTATTTCTGCGCAGTAATCCAAATCTAGTATCATCCTTTGATTAGAGACTTTACTTGGCACAACAATGCAATAAAACTAAGATAAGGAGAGGTTGCTACAGTAGTAACAACTTCCAAGACTCAAATATAAAACAAAAATACTGTAGTAAAATGATGGGTTGTCTCCCATAAGCGCTTTTCTTTAACGCCTTTCAGCTAGGTGCAGAAAGTGTGCATCAAGTGTTATCAAGATATGAAGCATTGGATGCTCCATTATCTATAGTGGTATTAAGAGCTTTGTCAATTTTAGGCCTATAATAGTTTTTTGGCTTAGGCACCTTAGAGACATACATGAACTTTTGCTCCTTACCTACATAAGC
Source organism: Lolium rigidum (assembly GCF_022539505.1). Lineage (NCBI taxonomy): Eukaryota > Viridiplantae > Streptophyta > Magnoliopsida > Poales > Poaceae > Lolium > Lolium rigidum. The sequence goes on along the minus strand of NC_061513.1, from coordinate 356,432,871 downwards.
TTTCTCCCTATAATCAAGAGAAGAAAAGGTTGAACTCAAAATTCCCATAGCATCTTCAAGTTTACTAATCCTAATGGTTTGATTACCATGAGTAGCACAAGTTTCTAAGACGGAAATTTTCTCATTAATTCCTCCTAGAGATTTATCAAGTTTGTCAGTGCTATTAAGTAATATTCCCAATTTAGTTTCAATACTTGGAAGATTTTGCTCTATGGTCTCCATTTTTTTCATAATATCTTCAAGAGAGATTTCAGTTTTAACTTCATTAACAGGTGGTATTCCAAATAGACTCTCAATAATGCAACTAGCTTCTAAAGCAGGAGTGCCTAGGAAATTACCTCCCGCGAGACAATCAAGAACATACCTATTCCAGCTAGAGATACCAACATAACAATTCCTGAGTAGGATAATAGTGGAGTGTTTCTTAGTGCACCTATTATGAGCATCACTAATTCTATACCAAGCATCTTTTAAACATTCTCCCCCTTGTTGTTTAAACGAACGAACTTCAACTTCAGGATTACTCATTTTAGCAGTAGTAAATAAAGTAAACTAGATAAAGTAAATGCAAGTAACTAATTTTTTTTTTGTGTTTTTAATATAGCAAACAAGATAGTAAATAAAGTAAAACTAGCAACTATTTTTTGTGTGTTTTGTTTTAGTGCAGCAAACAAAGTAGTAAATAAAAGTAAAGCAAGACAAAAACAAAGTAATGAGATTGGAGGTGGAGACTCCCCTTGCAGCGTGTCTTGATCTCCCCGGCAACGGCGCCAGAAAATATGCTTGATAGCGTGTATGCACACGTCCGTTGGGAACCCCAAGAGAAAGGTGTGATGCGTATAGAAGCAAGTTTTCCCTCAGTAAGAAACCAAGGTTATCGAACCAGTAGGAGCCAAGAAGCACGTTGAAGGTTGATGGCAGCGGAGTGTAGTGCGGCGCAACACCAGGGATTCCGGCGCCAACGTGGAACCTGCACAACACAACCAAATTACTTTGCCCCAACGTGACAGTGAGGTTGTCAATCTCACCGGCTTGCTGTTTAAAAAGATTAGATGTATAGTGTGGAAGATGATGTTTGCAGAAAACAGTAGAACAAGTATTGCAGTAGATTGTATTCGATGTAAAAGAACGGACCAGGGTCCACAGTTCACTAGAGGTGTCTCTCCCATAAGATAAATAGCATGTTGGGTGAACAAATTACAGTTGGGCAATTGACAAATAAAGAGAGCATAACAATGCACATACATGTTATGATGAGTAGTGTGAGATTTAATTGGGCATTACGACAAAGTACATAGACCGCTATCCGAGCATGCATCTATGCCTAAAAAGTCCACCTTCGAGTTATCATCCGAACCCCTTCCGGTATTAAGTTGCAAACAATGAGACAATTGCATTAATATGGTGCGTAATGTAATCAACAAATACATCCTTAGATATAGAATTGATGTTTTATCCCTAGTGGCAACAACACATCCACAACCTTAGAGGTTCTTCGTCACTCCCCCAGATTTAATGGAGGCATGAACCCACTATCGAGCATAAGTACCCCCTCTTGGAGTTACAAGCAATGACTTGGCCAGAGCCTCTACTAGCAATGGAGAGCATGCAAGATCATAAACAACACATAGATAGATTGATAATCAACACAGCGTAGTATTCATTATTCATCGGATCCCAACAAACGCACATGTAGCTTTACAGATAGATGATCTTGATCATGTTAGGCAGCTCACAAGATCAGACAATGATAGCACAATGGGGAGAAGACGACCATCTAGCTACTGCTATGGACCCATAGTCCAGGGGTGAACTACTCACACATCAATCCGGAGGCGACCATGGCGGTGTAGAGTCCTCCGGGAGATGATTCCCCTCTCCGGCAGGGTGCCGGAGGTGATCTCCTGATTCCCCCGAGATGGGATTGGCGGCGGTGGCGTCTCTGGAAGGTTTTCCGTATCGTGGCTCTCGGTACTGGAACTATCATCGACGAAGGCTTAAGTAGGCGGAAGGGCGGAGTCGGAGGGCTCACGAGGGCCCCACACGCTAGGGCCGCGCAGGCCCCCTGTAGGCCGCGCCGCCCTAGTGTGGCGGCGCCCCGTGGCCCCACTTCGTCTCTCCCTAGGTCTTCTGGAAGCTTCGTGGAAAAATAGGACCCTGGGCGTTGATTTCGTCCAATTCCGAGAATATTTCCTTACTAGGATTTCTGAAACCAAAACAGCAGAAAACGACAAGCGGCTCTTCGGCATCTCGTTAATAGGTTAGTGCCGGAAAATGCATAATAATGACATATAATTGTATAAAACATGTGAGTATCATCATAAAAGTAGCATGGAACATAAGAAATTATAGATATGTTTGAGACGTATCAAGAAGCTAGTTGCATTATTGAGAGTCTAGTTGGAATACCACCTGTTAATCAAGCTAAAATTGAAATCTCTCTTGAACATGTCATGAAAAAGTTGGAGACCATAGAGCAAAATCTTCCAAGTATTAATACTAAATTGGGAATATTACTTAATAGCACTAATAAACTTGATAAATCTCTAGGTGGAATTAATGAGAGAATTGCCGTCTTAGAAACTTGTGCTACTCATGATAATCAAACCCATAGGATTAGTGAACTTGAAGAAGCTATGGAAACCTTGGGTTCAACCTTTTCTTCTCTTAAGTTTAAGGAGAAGGCTTATGTGGGTAAGGAGCAAAAGTTCATGTATGTCTCTAAGGTGCCTAAGCCAAAAAAACTATTATAAGCCTAAAATTGATAAAGCCCTTAGTACCACTATGGGAAATTTAGATAATGGAGCATCTAAGATACCTATTGTGACAAGTTGTGAAAATTATGATGTTGATGCTTCATCTCTTGATAATACTTGATTCACACTTTCTGCGCCTAGCTGAAAGACGTTAAAGAAAAGCGCTTATGGGAGACAACCCATTATTTTACTTCTGCACTTTTGTTTTATATTTGAGTCTTGGAAGTTGTTACTACTGTAGCAACCTCTCCTTATCTTAGTTTTATTGCATTGTTGTGCCAAGTAAAGTCTTTGATAGTAAAGATGATACTAGATTTGGATTACTACGCAGAAACAGAATTCTTACTGTCACGAAATTGAGCAGCCCCATCTGTAAGTAACTCAGAAAAATATGCCAATTTACGTGTGTGATCCTCAGATATGTACGCAACTTTCATTCAATTTGAGCATTTTCATCTGAGCAAGTTAAGTGCCCCAGAATTTTTTTTCTTTACGTACTGTTCTGTTTTGACAGATTCTGCCTTTTATTTCGCATTGCCTGTTTTGCTATGTTTGATGGATTTCTTTGTTCCATTAACTTTCAGTAGCTTTGTGCAATGTCCAGAAGTGTTAAGAATGATTATGTCACCTCTGAACATGTGAATTTATGATTATACACTAACCCTCTAATGAGTTTGTTTTGAGTTTGGTGTGGAGGAAGTTTTCAAGGATCAAGAGAGGAGGATGATACAATATGATCAAGGAGAGTGAAAACTCTAAGCTTGGGGATGCCCCCGTGGTTCATCCCTGCATATTTCAAGAAGACTCAAGCATCTAAGCTTGGGTATGCCCAAGGCATCCCCTTCTTCATCGACAACTTATCAGGTCACCTCTAGTGAAACTATATTTTTATTCCGTCACATCTTATGTGCTTTACTTGGAGCGTCTTTATGTTTTTATTTTTGTTTTTGTTTGAATAAAATCTGATCCTAGCATTCTTTGTGTGGGAGAGAGACACGCTCCGCTGTTGCATATGAACACATGTGTTCTTAGCTTTACTCTTAATGTTCATGGCGAATGTTGAAACTGCTTCGTTCATTGTTATATGGTTGGAAACAGAAAATGCTTCATGTGGTAATTGGTATAATTTCTTGAATAATTTGATACTTGGAAATTGTTGTGCTCAAATAGATCATGTTTAAGCTCTTGCATCATGTACTTTGCACCTATTAATGAAGAACTACCATAGAGCTTGTTGACATTTGGTTTGCATGATTGGTCTCTCTAAAGTCTAGATATTTTCTGGTGAGGGTTTGAACAACAAGGAAGACAGTGTAGAGTCTTATAATGCTTGCAATATGTTCTTATGTAAGTTTTGCTGTACTCGATTCATACTTGTGTTTGCTTCAAACAACCTTGCTAGCCTAAGCCTTGTATTGAGAGGGATTACTTCTCGTGCATCCAAATCCTTGAGCCAAAAACTATGCCATTTGTGTCCACCATACCTACCTACTACATGGTATTTTTCTGCCATTCCAAAGTAAATTGCTTGAGTGCTACCTTTAAAATTCCATTCTTTGTCTTTGCAATATATAGCTCATGGAAAAATAGCTTAAAAATATTGTGGTATTGAATATGTACTTATGTATCTTATTTCTTATAAGTTGCTTGTTGAGCGGTAACCATGTTCCTGGGGACGCCATCAACTATTTCACCTTTGTTGAATATCGTGTGAGTTGCTATGCATGTTCGTCTTGTCCGAAGTAAGGGTGATTTATCATGATCAAATGGTTTGAGTATGCATATTGTTAGAGAAGAACATTGGGCCGCTAACTAAAGCCATGATCCATGGTGGAAGTTTCAGTTTGGACAACAATCCTCAATCTCTTATGAGAATATTATCTGTTGTTGAATGCTTATGCATTAAAGAGGAGTCCATTATCTGTTTTCTATGTTGCCCCGGTATGGATGTCTAAGTTGAGAACAATCAAAAGTGAGAAATCCAATGCGAACTTTCTCCTTAGACCTTTGTACATGCGGCATAGAGGTACCCCTTTGTGACACTTGGTTGAAACATATGCTATGCAATGATAATCCATGTAAATCCAAGCTAATTAGGACAAGGTGCGGGCACTATTGGTAATCTATGCATGAGGCTTGCAACTTATAGGACGTCTTATACATAACACATATGAATTATTACTACCGTTGACAAAATTGTTTCTATGTTTTCAAAATAAAAGCTCTAGGACAAATATAGCAATCCATGCTTCCCTCTGCGAAGGGCCATTCTTTTACTTTTATGTTGAGTCAGTTTACCTACTTCTTTCTATCTTAGAAGCAAACACTTGTGTCAACTGTGTGCATTGATTCCTACATACTTGCTTATTTGCATTCATCATATTACTTTGTGTTGACAATTATCCATGAGATAAACATGTTGAAGTTGAAAGCGACCGCTGAAACTTATATCTTCCTTTGTGTTGCTTCAAAACTTTCTACTAAGAATCTATTGCTTTATGAGTTAACTCCTATGCAAGTCTTATTGATGCTTGTCTTGAAAGTACTATTCATGAAAAGTCTTTGCTATATGATTCGAGTTGTTTATTCATTGTCTTTACCATTGCCTCGAATCACTTCATTCATCTCATATGTTTTACAATAGTATTGATCAAGATTATGATAGCATGTCACTTCAGAAATTATCCTTGTTATCGTTTACCTACTCGAGGGCGAGTAGGAACTAAGCTGGGGATGCTTGATACGTCTCAAACGTATCTATAATTTCTTATGTTCCATGCTACTTTTATGATGATACTCACATGTTTTATACACACTTTATGTCATTATTATGCATTTTCCGGCACTAACCTATTGACAAGATGCCGAAGAGCCAGTTGTTGTTTTCTGCTGTTTTTGGTTTCAGAAATCCTACAAAGGAAATATTCTCGGAATTGGACGAAATCAACGCCCAGGGTCTTATTTTTCCACGAAGCTTCCAGAAGACCGAAGGGATTACGAAGTGGGGCGACGAGGCGCCACCACCATAGGGTTGCGCGGCCTGGGTGGGGCCCGCGCCGCCCTATGGGGTGGGCCCCTCGCGCCGCCTCCAACCCTGCCCTTCCGCCTACTTATAGCCTTCGTCGCGAAAACCCCTGTACCGAGAGCCACGATACGGAAAACCTTCCAGAGACGCCGCCGCCACCAATCCCATCTCGGGGGATTCAGGAGATCGCCTTCGGCACCCTGCCGAAGAGGGGAATCATCTCCCGGAGGACTCTTCATCACCATGATCGCCTCCGAATTGATGTGTGAGTAGTTCACCCCTGGACTATGGGTCCATAGCAGTAGCTAGATGGTTGTCTTCTCCTCATTGTGCTATCATGTTAGATCTTGTGAGCTGCCTATCATGATCAAGATCATCTATTTGTAATGCTACATGTTGTGTTTGTTGGGATCCGATGAATATGGAATACTATGTCAAGTTGATTATCAATCTATCATATATGTGTTGTTTATGATCGTGCATGCTCTTCGTTGCTAGTAGAGGCTCTGGCCAAGTTGATACTTGTAACTCCAAGAGGGAGTATTTATGCTCGATAGTGGGTTCATGCCTCCATTAAATGCAGGACGATGTGAGAAAGTTATAAGGTTGTGGATGTGTTGTTGCCACTAGGGATAAAACATCAATGCTTTGTCTGAGGATATTTGTGTTGATTACATTACGCACCATACTTAATGCAATTGTCTGTTGTTTGCAACTTAATACTGGAAGGGGTGCGGATGCTAACCCGAAGGTGGACTTTTTAGGCATAGATGCATGCTGGATAGAGGTCTATGTACTTTGTCGTAATGCCCAATTGAATCTCACTCTACTCATCATGATATGTATGTGCATTGTTATGCCCTCTTTATTTGTCAATTGCCCAACTGTAATTTGTTCACCCAACATGCTATTTCTTATTGGAGAGACACCACTAGTGAACTGTGGACCCTGGTCCATTCTTTTACATCTGAATACAATCTACTGCAAACATTATTCTTTACTGTTCTTCGCAAACAAACATCATTTTCCACACTATACATTTAATCCTTTGTTTACAGCAAGCCGGTGAGATTGACAACCTCACTGTTAAGTTGGGGCAAAGTATTTTGATTGTGTTGTGCAGGTTCCACGTTGGCGCCGGAATCCCTGGTGTTGCGCCGCACTACACTCTGTCACCAACAACCTTCACGTGCTCCTTGACTCCTACTGGTTCGATAAACCTTGGTTTCTTACGGAGGGAAAACTTGCTGATGTACACATCATACCTTCCTATTGGGGTTCCCAACGGACGAGTGCTTTACCATCACAAGGAAGCTACTTTCTGGTGCCGTTGCAATCCAACACCCACGTCAGCAGCCTTTTCTGCAATAAACAGACATAATAAACAGAAATTGGCACTGTGGCATCTTGTTAATAGGTTAGTCCAATAAATGCCATAATATGATATAAAGTGCATATAAAACATGTAGCTATTGGCATAAAACTAGCATGGAACATAAGAAATTATAGATCCGTTGGAGATGTATCAAGCATCCCCAAGCTTAGTTCTACTCGTCCTCGAGTAGGTAAACGATAACAAGAATAATTTCTGAAGTGACATGCTACCAACATAATCTTGATCAAT